>NW_007131839.1:0-695 GCF_000164805.1 Carlito syrichta | reverse complement strand
CCCACTAATGAAGAGAGAGATATATTGGCCTCAGTTGTCTGAGGTTGACCTTTAAGTGGGACGCGATACTTGGCTGGTCTGCCATGAAGGGCTCCTGTGAGCTACTCGTTTGCTTGCCTCTTTATTTTCTGGAGTCATGTGGACACTCATTGTGTCCACTGTGTCCACTGTGTATGCACATCAGGACAAAAGAGAGGATGCTGTGATCGGCCTGAAGTCCATGGTGCTGCAGTTTGGGGAGGACACCAAGCTCTGACTGGGTGACTTCCTCGCGGTAGTTCTGGGAGCCCCGGGCCTGGTCGTGAACAGTGGCCAAACCACCCCCTGCTGTGCTGCGCTGGGCACTGTAGATCCCCAACTAGCTCACCAGATCTACATTCTGAACATCCACAGACCTGAGGACTATTGGGATAAAATTACCTCCAGTCAAACTCTAGAACTAACAGTTTTTAAAGGGATTGTCCCAAAAAGAGTATTAAATGTTAGTGGTCATTATTATTCTTATCTCATGGAAATCTTTGGTCAATAGGCACACTCCCTTTAATAGATAATAATAAACCCAATCTAATTCTTCTCCAGAGAGTTTTGGGGGATGAAGAAAGAAGGAAAGAGCAGGATGAAACTGATGCAGAGAGACTGAGATGCAAAACAGCAGAATCAGTAGTCCAGGAGGACAGTCAACAGAGCTACTGCAG
>NW_007131838.1:0-343 GCF_000164805.1 Carlito syrichta | reverse complement strand
AAACAAATTGCCTATAAAACTGCCTTAGCAGATTGTTAAGAGGTATTCCAGAATAAGCACTCATATCACAGAAGATGACAGCTCCATGCGTTTTAATTACCAGTGAAGACCGTTCATAGGCCAAGACACAAAGGAAGAAGATAGTGACGTTGGTGATCCTGACCCTGTTTAGGCCTAGGATAGTGTGTGTGCTTGTGTCCTGATTTTGAATGACAAGTCTAAAAAGTAAAAGAATAATTAAAAATAGAGAAAAGTTTGTAGATTAGGGATATAACAAAAGAAAATGCTTTTCTACAGCTGTATACTGTATGGTTAAACTTAGTCCTATTTGGAGAGTTAAAAA
>NW_007131837.1:0-3694 GCF_000164805.1 Carlito syrichta | reverse complement strand
GGATAGTGTGTGTGCTTGTGTCCTGATTTTGAATGACAAGTCTAAAAAGTAAAAGAATAATTAAAAATAGAGAAAAGTTTATAGATTAGGGATATAACAAAAGAAAATGCTTTTCTACAGCTGTATACTGTATGGTTAAACTTAGTCCTATTTGGAGAGTTAAAAAGTAATAAAGTAAAAGCTAGCAGTAAGCTAAAGTTTACTTATAACTGAAGAAAGAATAGTATTTTTTGTAAATTTAGTGTAGCCTTGGTGTGCAGTGTTTATAAAGTCTCCAGTGGTGTAGAATAATATCCTAGGCCTTCATTTTCATTCTTGACTCACTCACGGACTCATCCAGAGCAACTTCCAGTCCTGGAAGCTTCATTCCTAGTAAGTATTCTATACTAGTGTATCATTTAAAATCTTTTATACCATTTTTATTACACCTTTGTGTGCTCCAGTATGTTTAGATACATAAATACTTAGTATTGTGTTACCATTGCCTCAGAACAGTAACATACTGTCTGAGATCAATAGGCTGAACCACATAACCTGGTTGTGTAGCATGCTCTGATAACCAGGTTTGTGCAAGTACGCTCTATGATGTTGCACAATGATGAAATCACCTAACCATGCATTTCTCAGAAGGTATCCTTGTGATTAAACTACACACAACTATACTTACATTGCAATACTTCCATCTATGCATTGTAAATGCAGTAAAAATATCTTTCAGCATTGACATTTAATTAAGCATTTTCCAGTGAAGGAAACCTAAGAGAACTGGTTGCCAGCAGAGCTGCTCTTCCCAAGAAAAAAATGCCAGATAGGGATTTTCGCAATGTTAAAAGAGTAATAGGCATGGTCAGTACCTTGGTGAATATATACTAGATTAGTTTTATTCTCTTTAAGTTTTAAGAAATAGGAATGAGTGTAAAAAGCAGAAATTTTAAAGTTTCCGGTGTGAGGGAACATACAGTGTATAAAGGTAAGATACACACATAAACTCTAACATAAAATTGAAGTAGGATTTGAGGTTTAATTTGAAAAGATAAAATAATGGTACCTCTAAAAAGACTGTGAGAAGATACATATAACTTTTATACATCAAGATATAGAAAGATAAAGATACATAGATTGGCATATAGTATATACAGTATACATTTATATGTCTATATCTGTATATATGCGTATATGACAGGGGATCCCCCACAATACTGGAATTTTATTTTGAAGGGTGGGCCTCATAGCACACTCAGAATTTTTCCTCTGTATCAAATGGTCAAACAAAGTTATTATCTGGAATCTTGAGAAGGTTGCATCTGATATGTGGAATAAGCATTCCGATTGCGGCAAATTAGTATTGGTTTTTCCACTATGACAATGCACCTGCCTACACCGTGCTGAGTGTTCAGAAGTTTTTGACAAAAAGGGCTCGATCCCATGCCCCACCTTCCCTTTTACCTGCTCTCATGTTGAGCATCTAGTTTGGGTTTCCTGAATGGAAAAAGCTCTCTAAGGCAAATGTTTCAGCAGTGAGAAAGAGGTCAAAAACAAAATTGGCAGAAGTATTAAAAGGCATGAAAATTCAGGAATGCTAAATCTATTTGAGCAGTGGAAAAAAAGCATCTTAATAGCGGTTTTGCATCAAAAGGAGAGTACGCTGAAGATGACTGAAGTTTAAACATGAAAGAATAAATTGACAATTTTTTGTAAATAAATTTAAATTTTGTGTTCCTCTTGCATATGTACTTATATTAATATCCAGAGCAATACTAAAATATAACACAAAAAAATACAGCCAAATTCCAATGGAGAAATTAAAATGAACTACTAAGAACTCTTTCAAAGTTTTTAAAAGGCAGAAAAAGAAGAACAAAAGAACAAAATTTAATGAAGACAAATAGAATCATAAGTGAACAATAGAACTAAATTCAAACCTGTCAGTAATTATGTTAATGTAGATTGCGTAAGCACATCAATTAAAAAAACAGAATTTATCACCTAAAAAACAGAATTTATCACCTTAAATTTTCAAAAAAGAATGAGTTCTATTCTGATCAAAAATGCATTTATATTTAATACAGATAGGTTAAAGTATAGGAAATTGCCTGTCATGCAAACATGATTAGTCTGTTCAGGCTACTGTAACAAAAACATTATAAACTGAAGGGCATATGAAAAACAAACATTTATTTCTCTTGGTTCCAGAGACTGGGAAGTACTATACCCCGATGACACAGATTCTGTGTGAGGTGAGAGTTTGTTCCTCATATACAGCAGTTTCTCCCTGCAACTTCATATGTTGCTTCACATACAATTGTTCCCCTTACCCAGTTTTATGTTGCTTTCCATTTTGAGTAAAGTGTTGAACTCTTCATCTGGGGATTTGATTCATCCCTGTGTCCAGAATCCCCACATTGTCCCTGCTGGCTACCCATTAGCGGCTTAGTAGCCATCTATTTTATCATTTAAACTGCCAAGTTATTGTAATGCCTGTGTCCACGTGACACTTTTTAATTTTGTCCTGGTCCCAAAGTACAAGAAGAGTGGAGCTGGCAATTGGGATATGCCAAAGAAGAGCCTTGAAGTGCTTGCTTTAATTGGAAAAATGAAAGTTTTGGACTTAAAGCGAAAGCAATGTTGTATACTGAGGTTACTGAAACCTAGGTAAGAATCAACCTTGTTTCTGTGAAACTGTGGCGATGTCAAAAGAATTTTGGCCAGCTTTGCTGTTTCTACTTGGGCTATAAAAGGTAATATAGGGTTTAGCACTATCTAAGGTTCCAAACATTTGCTGAGGGCCTTGGAACATATTCTCTGTAGACAAGTCAGGAATACCTGGTGGAAGGGTAAACAAGGAAGTTCTTCAGGCTGTATAACAAATTATAGCCGAGGAGAATATAGTATGTCAGCAATGATGGAAGAGCCATTGAAATAGTCAGTATAGGGGCAAATATATACTGGATAATATTTTTTCCACTTAAAACGTAAAAAAAAATATGTAAATGTAAAAAGCTAAAATGGTAGCATTGTCTGTGAAGGGAGATTTCCTCCCTTGGGGCTCTTTTTAAAAGGCACTGATGCCATCAGGAAGGCACTAAAAGACTCAACCTCTTAATACTATCACATTGGGGATTAATTGTAACATAATTTGGGGGTACACAAACTCTCAGACCAGAGACTTCTGTTCCTGATTCCACCAAATTGTTGCCCTTCTCCCATGTAAAATACATACATTTTATCTCAATAGTCCCAAATGTCTTAACTTGTTTCTGCATTAACTTTACATTGAAGCCCTAGGTCTCATCTAAATCAGATGAGACAGACTCACAATAGGATTCCTCCTGAGACAAATGGCTCTCCAGCTGTGAACTTGTAAAATCAAACATGTTAGGTGCTTCCAAAATACAATGGTGTGACAGGAAAGAAGAGACATTCCTATTCCAGAAATGGAGAAAAAGGAAAGAAGGAAGAAGTGGGAGATCCTGAGCAAATCCAAAATGCAACTGGGAAAACAACATAAAATCTTAGGAATCTAGAATAACATTCCCTGACTCAATGGATTGCACTCTAGACACACTGGGTGGTGGTTAATCCCCTGAGTTCTGGAAAGCCATGCCTTCTTGGCTTTGGACAGGTTTCGTGTCGAGGCTCTGAGGGAGAATCTGTTCCTGGCTTCTCTCCCAGCTTCCAGAGTTTGCCCACAATC
>NW_007131836.1:0-801 GCF_000164805.1 Carlito syrichta | reverse complement strand
ATTTTTCAGGCTTCAGTGCCATTGTCTGTAAAAGTAAGAATGTGGAACACATAATTTTTATAAACCTCTGAGATTCTTTACTTTTATAAACTTCTGAGATTCTATAAGGGAATGTTATGGTCTATTCTCTATCAGACTGTTAGAAATTTTAAAAATATAAATATATTTAAATAATTGTTTCAACTTTAGTTATACTTACAAACTTTAGAGAAATTTTCAAATTAATTATGTTTGAATAGAGTTTCCAAACCACTAGCCATTATAGTTTTATCATATTGTAGTCATCTATTCAATTATACCAGTGACTCAGGCAAATATATAGCTGTCATATAGTACAAGGACAAGTTATTTTTTCTTTAAATATTTTACATAGAATAGTTACAGATACATTAATTCTTTAGAGTTGCTTTCAAGCAAATTCTTATTTTAATCACCTATCTCTGATGATCTGATAAATCTTGTAAAGGACAAAAATGTTTGTCTATTTTGAAAAGAACCTAAATCCACTTATATTTTACTGCTGCCTGTAGAGTACAGGCAACATTTTTAATTGTTCTTGTTCCTATTCTTTCTTTGTTGTCAGAGAATTTATAAAAGGTCTTCAAGAATTTTGTGTTAAATTTCTCCCCAGACCATTATACGTCCTTTGGCTCCACTGTCTCTCTCATATACTTTTTGAAAACCAGTTGAATTGCTTTTATAATTTTTATAATTTTAATAGTACCTCAGTGTCGGTGACCTGCACTGACCAGGGAAGGGTTAGGACCGCACCGGTGAATCAGAACGGAGAGAAGAAAACTA
>NW_007131835.1:0-987 GCF_000164805.1 Carlito syrichta | reverse complement strand
TTGGGCCTTTACTCATGCGGCTGTTGGGTTGGCTTTCATGTTTCCCTGGAAGCCACTACTTCATGTCAGTACATTCACATCTGTGCCTTAAAGTTATGGACCCATTAAATCTCCCCACTTAGTTTTCATCTGTGGACAAAAGGATGCTGCTGACTTACCCTCTGGTGAGCCATACTGCACAGAAAGAGAGTTTTTAGGATTGTATCAACCCCGGCTGTGCAGGACAAGACATTTTTACACAATTATTAGTGATAACATCTAGTAAGAGAAGGTTGAGTCTCTCATCCCCAGCAGGAAATTTTTCTCCTACATCCTGAAAATCTTTCCCTGGTGTGCCATCTGGCTTACATAATATTACTAGTTGTGGTCCCACTTGTAATTTCTTAAAGATAAAGCTTGACCTAATTATATATATATATAAAACATATATATAATGTACACATTATACAACACACACACATATTACATACACATGTCACAAACCCCTTAGGATAAACTTTAGGCAATTGGCATTAAAAAGTAAGTCACAGTTGACATAATCAGGGGTGGAGTTTTAGTTATTTTTGACTCTCCAAAGTGTAGTACAATACCAGGCCCTGCCCCTAGCATGTATTAAGTTTTTAATTTTTAATTTTTAATTATTTATTTATTTTGAGTTGGAGTCTCACTCCTTTGTCCAGACTGAAGTGCAATGGCACGCTCCCAGCCACCGTAGCCTTGACCTGCTGGGTTCTGGCAATCCTTCCACTTATCCTTCCGCCTCAGCCTTCCAAGTAGCTGGAACTACAGGCACGTGCTACCACGCCCGGCTAATTTTTTGATTTATATCAAGTCAACAGATGACTCTGTCTAAAAACTTTGTGAAGATATTCACCTTATTTTTGTGAGTAACTTTTGTAATATGATTTGAAATGGGACATTTTTAAAAGAGCACTTCAGTAGCCCTCTGTTCCTCTGTTCAGGGCAGCTGTCTGCTTCCTGAGTTCT
>NW_007131834.1:0-672 GCF_000164805.1 Carlito syrichta | reverse complement strand
TATCTTCACAAAGCTTTTAGACAGAGTCGTTTTGTTGACTTGATATAAATCAAAAAATTAGCCGGGCGTGGTAGCACGTGCCCGGTAGTTTCCAAGCTACTGGAAGGTTGAGGCGGAAAGGATAAAGTGGAAGGATTGCCAGAGCCCAGCAGGTCGAGGCTACGGTGGCCGGGAGCGTGCCATTGCACTTCAGTCTGGACAAAGGAGTGAGACTCCAACTCAAAAATAAAATAAATAAATTAAAAATTAAAAACTTAATACATGCTAGGGGCAGGGCCTGGTATTGTAATACACTTTAGAGAGTCAAAGATAATTAAAACTCCACCCCTGATTATGTCAACTGTGACTTACTTTTTAATGCCAATTGCCTAAAGTTTATCCTAAGGGGTTTGTGACATGTGTATGTAATATGTGTGTGTGTTGTATGTGTACATTATATATATATAATATATATAATATATATATATAATTAATTATATATATAATATATATATATAATTAGGTCAAGCTTTATCTTTAAGAAATTACAAGTGGGACCACAACTAGTAATATTATGTAAGCCAGATGGCACACCAGGGAAAGATTTTCAGGATGTAGGAGAAAAATTTCCTGCTGGGGATGAGAGACTTAACCTTCTCTTACTAGATGTTATCACTAATAATTGTGTAAAAA
>NW_007131833.1:0-910 GCF_000164805.1 Carlito syrichta | reverse complement strand
ATATAAATCAAAAAATTAGCCGGGCGTGGTAGCACGTGCCTGTAGTTCCAGCTACTTGGAAGGCTGAGGCGGAAGGATAAGTGGAAGGATTGCCAGAGCCCAGCAGGTCGAGGCTACAGTGTCCGGGAGCGTGCCATTGCCTTCAGTCTGGACAAAGGAGTGAGACTCCAACTCAAAATAAATAAATAATTAAAAATTAAAAACCTAATACATGCTAGGGGCAGGGCCTGGTATTGTACTACACTTTAGAGAGTCAAAGATAATTAAAACTCCACCCCTGATTATGTCAACTGTGACTTACTTTTTAATGCCAATTGCCTAAAGTTTATCCTAAGGGGTTTGTGACATGTGTATGTAATATGTGTGTGTGTTGTATGTGTACATTATATATATATAATATATATAATATATATATATAATTAATTATATATATAATATATATATATAATTAGGTCAAGCTTTATCTTTAAGAAATTACAAGTGGGACCACAACTAGTAATATTATGTAAGCCAGATGGCACACCAGGGAAAGATTTTCAGGATGTAGGAGAAAAATTTCCTGCTGGGGATGAGAGACTTAACCTTCTCTTACTAGATGTTATCACTAATAATTGTGTAAAAATGTCTTGTCCTGCACAGCTGGGGTTGATACAATCCTAAAAACTCTCTTTCCGTGCAGTATGGCTCACCAGAGGGTAAGTCAGCAGCATCCTTTTGTCCACAGAAGAAAACTAAGTGGGGAGATTTAATGGGTCCATAACTTTAAGGCACAGATGTGAATGTACTGACATGAAGTAGTGGCTTCCTGGGAACATGAAAGCCAGGCAAACAGCCGCATGAGTAAAGGCCCGAATGCTAGATTAGAACAACATATATGTGAGCTTCACAAAGGGAACCATCTATTTTTAAA
>NW_007131832.1:0-889 GCF_000164805.1 Carlito syrichta | reverse complement strand
GGTACATTTCAGGGTTAGATATACAAATATTCACTGTGCAGGTACCCTTGTTGATGAGGTATGCACATGCCTTTGCTATAGATCAAATATTGTGACTCTATATTAATGTATTAGGAGTTCTTTTTTGGTAATTTTTCTGAATCCATTTCAAGTAACTTTTATGTCCTTTGGATGACTCAAAGCTTGACATTATTACTTTTATCTTTTAAAAATGGAGTAGAAGTATCTCTGTTTCTATTTGATACATAAATAAATGACACAGGAAAAACCTTCAGGGACTCAAAATTTCTTTTTAAGTTGTAAAGTGACATCTTTTTCTGACCTCACAGTGTCTCATGCCAAGATTCTGAAAGTATATCCATGTATAAAACTATCCACATGTTTTTTGTTCTATCTCCTATCTCCTTTCCTTTTGCGCTCTCTCTCTCTCTCTCTCTCTCCAAATATATAGTAATCCCAAATTCTAGGGCATGTAAGAGGAAAGGGTTGAGCTAGTAATGTCACTCCAATAATGTGTAAAAGAATGAAAATCTTTTAAAATGCCAAAAACCCAGCAGACACTAAAAAGCAAAACTATCTCATAACTGTTGGAATCTATCCATAAGGATAAAAGAGAGAGCTGGTGGAGCCACTTTTAAAAATGAACACAAAAACAAGAAAGCCTGAAGATGCCCAAAACATGCAAACTGAAAAATAAAACATCCTCTCATGGATGTGTTGCAATCTACCCATAAAAGTAGATATTTTTAATTTAAATAATTTTTTTGGCCTTGAATAATAAATCCATAGGCTGAGGCAGCAAAGCAGACTAAGGTTATGACCTGAATTTAATGACGAGGAAAACAAAAGAAGGAATCAGTGCTGCCTGTGGGTACCCAGTAAGATGGCG
>NW_007131831.1:0-863 GCF_000164805.1 Carlito syrichta | reverse complement strand
TTACTTTTATCTTTTAAAAAATGGAGTAGAAGTATCTCTGTTTCTATTTGATACATAAATAAATGACACAGGAAAAATCTTCAGGGACTCAAAATTTCTTTTTAAGTTGTAAAGTGACATCTTTTTCTGACCTCACAGTGTCTCATGCCAAGACTCTGAAAGTATATCCATGTATAAAACTATCCACATGTTTTTTGTTCTATCTCCTATCTCCTTTCCTTTTGCTCTCTCTCTCTCTCTCTCTCTCTCTCTCTCTCCAAATATATAGTAATCCTAAATTCTAGGGCATGTAAGAGGAAAGGGTTGAGCTAGTAATGTCACTCCAATAATGTGTAAAAGAATGAAAATCTTTTAAAATGCCAAAAACCCAGCAGACACTAAAAAGCAAAACTATCTCATAACTGTGTTGGAATCTATCCATAAGGATAAAAAGAGAGAGCTGGTGGAGCCACTTTTAAAAATGAACACAAAAACAAGAAAGCCTGAAGATGCCCAAAACATGCAAACTGAAAAATAAAACATCCTCTCATGGATGTGTTGCAATCTACCCATAAAAGTAGATATTTTTAATTTAAATAATTTTTTTGGCCTTGAATAATAAATCCATAGGCTGAGGCAGCAAAGCAGACTAAGGTTATGACCTGAATTTAATGACGAGGAAAACAAAAGAAGGAATCAGTGCTGCCTGTGGGTACCCAGTAAGATGGCGGCCCTGGAGGATCCTGGGCTCGGAATGTTCCTCCCTCAGGCCTACAGTTAGATCAATGGCCTAGGCACTCTTCATGGTTGATTTTCATCAGAAGGAGGTCAGGTAGTAATGGAGGAAATCATTTGAGTGAACGATCACTAAAAGAAAAAGGGCA
>NW_007131830.1:4367-9771 GCF_000164805.1 Carlito syrichta | reverse complement strand
CACATGGCCAGCCTCTCCTCCAGGACTCCTGTCCCTTCTCTCTCTTCTTCCTTCTTCCCATCTCCCTCCTTCCTGGAAGCGTTCATTCATTCACTCAGCCTACATTGACTGAATGCCTATGTTGTACCCAGTACTAGAGTTGGGAGTCAGAAGTGAAAGGGACATAGCCCAGGCCCTGCGTGGCAGAGGAAGCGGGCAGATACAGTAGCATTCCTCCACAGTGTGTGAAGGGCTGTGCCAGGGCCTTCAGCAGAGAGTTCTGTGGGAGATTAAGGGAGGGACCTGTTCTCTAAGAGTCAGGAAGGTTCCTAGTACATTTCCTGGTTAGCCTGACCTGATTCATCTCATTTGATAACATTATGATGGCACCACATTGGTGCTGAGGCTTCAAGGAGGATCAGGAGCTCCCAGAGATGGGCCTAACCACCTGCTTGATCCCAACCCTGCCCCCACACTCCTGCCCCCAACAAGCTTGGCTGTTCCCACGGAGGCCAAAAGCACAGATGAGGAAGGGCAGAGGCTGCCACCCCCACTCTCCTATTGGGGTGGGAAGAATGCACAGAGTTCTCCCTTCCCAGCTGGGAGACCTCCACCCATTCTCTCTCCCCTAGCAAATTCTCCTCCAGCCAAGGCCAGCACCAACTTCCAGCTGGGCCCCTCACCCTGCACCCCTACACTCCACATCTGGGCACCGACTTGGCCCTCTGGGGTTGTCACACTCATCCACAGCCAGTTTCCAATCAGCAAGTTCTCATGCTGGGTGACAGGATGGGGTCAGGAGATAGAGGATGACAAGGGGAAAGTCCAAAGACCCACGTGGTGTGAACTACTTCTGTTTCCTCTTATCTCCCCAGCTACTCCATTGGTAGTGCTAGGGAGAAGCCTGGACACTCTGCCCCCCCCCCTTCTGATTCATGATAAGGTAGAAAATGGGAGACCACAGGATTAGGAAGGAGCCCTGGCAGGTGGCAGCACTCTAAATGCTCTGGTGGGGGCATGAACTCAGAGTCCCCTGCAGCTCACCAGTGGCTTTGGTCTCCTGCTTAGGGCCCAGGTGGAAGCCAGGAGAAAGGGTTTCCTCTCTTACCCCCTGCCCCTCAGAGGTCCTGGCACTTCTTGCCACAGGAAGAAAACCTTGTGCAAGGTATTTAACCACTTTGTTTAACAGACAAAAAGACTAAGACCGAGAGGCACATGACACACACGACATCTTAAATAAGGGCTCACAGCAGGTTACTCAAGGTGCTTGAGTAGATCAAGTACCTTGGCACGGTCCAGATGGTGTGGGCCCTGTGACCAGGTGGTGGGCTGTGGGGTGGGCATTGCTGTCCGTGATGGATGCCACCCACTTCCTCAGGGCTCCAGGACACAGGTGGCCACAGAGGGTATTGCAGAAAATAAGCCAGCGATACCCACCTATCAGGCCCAGAGAATGCACAGCCAGTTCCAGAAATCCTTTGCCTCCCTCACCAGCCTTTCTCTCACTTCCTTCCTGCCCCCAACATACCCAGGAGGAGTCAGACAAGAGTGTTAATGAATGTCTTGTCTGTGGCCTAGGAGGGAGCGGAAAATGGATGGGGCCTACCTGAGTTTTTCATCTCATAAAGCAAGCAAAGATTTCTCCCATAATACATTTGAAAGGAACTGGGGATGCAAAAAGAACAGTGTGTTTTTATAGACCCAAGCCCTGCCTGTTCCATCTCCTGTCTCAATACTTGTCATCTAAAACTACCCTCATTCCCAAGCCTTCCTAGTCCCATCTAACCTTGATGGGACAAGGTGCTTGTCATGTGCTCCCAGGAGCATATGCGTTCTTGGGCTGTCCTTCTATTTATCTGCCCTGGGTACCCTCAGCTGCTGCCTTGAGACTAACTCATTCAGTGCCTTAGGCCAGAGTAGATCTCTGTCCCATCTGGGGCCCCAGTTTCCCCATCTGTAGCAGGATGAGGCAGAAGAGACCATTTCTAAAGATTTGGCCTATCTTAACTGTTCAAGGTGATAGCGTGGGTTCCCTCATCTGTGATTTTAAGAAGTTCTGAGTCTAGGCAGGCACAAGAAACTGGTATAAAAAAAAGATAAAAAATCAGAAATTTCACATAATTTGGATTTCTCTGACTTCTGAGCAGTTGGACAATCTGGCAGCCCTTACCCAGCACATGACAGCAGTCAATTGGAGCAGTGCCTATTATCCAGAACAAAAGCTCTCCCCTGAACCACACTCCTCACCACTCCCCATTACTCCCCATCCCTAAGGCGAGTTACCATATCTCACTGGATATGAGTTGTTGTTTTAGTACAAAAACGATTTCTCCATCACTGTATCACTATCAAAGGTGGGAAAATTGAACTGAAAGATAAGAGGACATGTGTGTCTTAGGAAAAAAAGATTAACAAAGAGAGACTATTTCCTTGGAAAGAAACATGCTCCAGCATGTTTAATCACCACACACCTGGTCCTGGGCTCTAATCGGACTTCCTAGCCTGCGGATTCTAGTAGTTGAATTTGTGTTCTCAAGTCACTCAGAGGACCTCCTGGCCCTGCCCTACTTGCTGTTCCCCACCCCACCCCCAACAGAACTGAGGGGTCTGCATAGGTCCCAGTCCTCTGATGTGCTCTGGGGGGCTCTCTCCTCCCCTTTCTGCACCCACTCCAAGCCAGGCTTCTTTGGAACCAGAACCTTAAGTGGCAGCAGGGGTGGCCTGTGCCTCACCCTGAAAGGAAGAATGCACAATGCAGAAACCAGCTTAAAGCCAGGCCAGGTAGGGAGTAGTGGGGCACCAAAGTGTCTTCCTGGGTGAGGCTTTCTTGTGATCCTCACTCTTTATCCTCTGCTGACCCCCACTTGGAGAACCCACTGACAGTGGAATAAATTCAGTCCCCTCAGGCCCTCTCCCTCCTTCCCTCTGCTGGAGTTGCCATGACAACCAGGGTTCACCCTTGATGCCAAAATCACAGCAACAACAACAACAAAAACTCCACCCTTGGTTAGGATGAAAGGGGGGCATTGGCCCTTCCTCCACAACCCCCCAAAGAATGGTAACACTGGGAAATGTGCAGCAGGCCAGAGGCAAGGAATGGGTAGGGCAGGGCTGTTCTGAAGGGACTTCCCCATATTTCTTCCAGGGCATCCTCACCTACAGCCTAAAGCTGGCCCAGGGTTCTCTACAGTATCCATCTGTCTCTATTTGGGGGCAGCAGGCAGAGGACTGGGGAGAGGAGGTGGTGCAGGGCCCCTAAGGACCAGTTGTAACCCTGGAATATAGTCTCAGAAAGAGCCCAACTGACTGGATCTGCCAGACCTGGGTCATGTGACCTTAGAGAAGGCATTTCCCTCTCCGGTGCCCTGATTCCTCTCACTTCATTCCCTACACCCTCTCCCCCATCACTAAAAGCTATCCTCACGAGTTGGGGTCTCAGTCACACCAAGGTCTAAGGGGCTGATAAGGTTTCCAGTGGCCTGAGGAGAGGGCCTGTGATGGCGGCATATCAGGTCTTGAAGAATCAGGCTTGGCACACAAAGTATTTTCCTCTCATGTGAGATCCCACAGGATAAGGAAAGGCATGGGCACTGACTCCCTGCCAACCTGGGACACCACCCACACCATCATGCCACCCATGCTGATTGTTCCCGGGGAAGGATCCAACAGCCCTCGGCCACAGCTCAGTCAACTGCCTAGATGCTCACCACGTGCGCGAAAGGACAGCCGTCTCCAATCTCCTGCCTCTTTCCTATCCCTCTAGGGTGGGGCAGGCTCTATAAGCAGTGATCAGGCAGCAGAGGGGGCCCTAAACATCTGTAGAGAGAGGCACTAGGGAGGGACTGAGAGGCGATGGGAGAGGGTAGAAGGTGAGTCTTAGAGACCATGTATGAGAGACCAAAAGGCAGGGTCTAGTCCTAGCTCTCCCCTCAGCAACTTCATCAAAGTGTTCCCCTCCCTGGACCTCAGTCTCCTTCTAAACAATAAGCAAACAGACAGGCTTCCAGGACCTCCATTCAGGGTGTGAAATGAAGGGAGGAAGGACAGATGAGGAGGAGGGAGAAGTGGTGGGTGTGGAGGTGGGAGCAGAGGTAGGCTGAGCCCCAGTGCACAGGCCCAGCCAGCAGGGCCAGGCCAAACAGCTGCCTCTGCCTGGAGACCCAGTAGCCCCTGTGGCAGTGCTGATCTGGCAGAGGAAGTCGCTGTACCCTGTGGGGCTTATGCCAATCCCTAAAGCCCAAGAGGACTCCAGTGGTTCAGTGACTGGTGGGGAAGCCTCACAGTAAACAATTACGGTTCCATCAGCACATGCTAGGTCTCCTTAGGGAGCATCAGGAGAGAGTGATGAGGCCATTACTGTGATTCACCTCTCCCTGAAAGTGGGGTAGCTGAGCAGAAAAGGCTTCCCTGCGAAGGTGACAACAGATCCTAGGCAGCATGAGGACCTCATGGGGCAAAGAGAAGGACCAGCAGCTGGCAAGCAGAGAAAGCCTAGTGAAGCCCAGAGGGTGGGAGCAGTCTGGAGCACAGGGGACCCACTGGAAGGCCGTGCACACCTGTGTGTTTGCATGTGTGTGCTTGCATTCACGTGTGCGCACACATGTGCATTCATGTGTGTATACATGTATGTGCATTCATACACATGCTTGTGCACGCATGTGTTCATGTGTGCATGCATGTGTGCATGCATGTGAGTGTGCTTGTGTACATTTGTGTGTGTGTGCATGCATGTGTGTGTGCATGCACATGATTGTGTATGGTTGGGGAAGGCAGAGAAGTAGGAAGGGGCCACAGCATGAAAGTCTCAGACTCCTCAAAGCTTTGGTGTTCCTACAATACAGGGTAGATAGGAGGTGTTGGCAGGATGTGGGGACAAAGCTTATGAGTGCCAGGCAGTTCCAAGCACGTTGCATGCAAAGCTGGGTTAATACACACAATAATCCAATGAGCTGGTATCATTTTATAGATGAAAAAACTGATGCATGTAGTGGTGTCAAGACTCTGGTTTCCACACTCAGGCAGCTGCCCCAAAGTCTCTACCCTTGACCATCCTGTGCTCCTGCCTCCTGCCCACCCAGGACAGGCAATGTGCTAGGTGTTAGGAACACATGAAACCTGGTCCCAACAAGACACCAGGACAGATGTGCTGAAGCCTAGCTTATGTTAGCAGGGTTGGGGGAGAGAGTAAGAAAGGGGATAGATTGGGGAAATGTGGGGAGGTACTGTTTAATAAAGAGACTGGGGAAGCGATAGCAGTGTGATGGTGGGGAAAGGCCTGGGCACTGGCAGGAACTTGTTTGCTACGAAGCTGGCTCTACCTTGCTGAGCTCACCCAGGTGCAGGTGGAGGAGTTGGCATGCATGCTGTGATGGGTCCCCACTCACCCAGTCCTGGACCTGTGGCCTCTCCAGGTCTCAGTTAGAGC
>NW_007131830.1:0-3498 GCF_000164805.1 Carlito syrichta | reverse complement strand
GGTGCCTGTGACTTGGGCAGGTCGGCCATGAGCCTGCTTTCACGGAGCTTACAGACCAATGGGAAGACAGAACAGGAACAGGTGAGGACATTGCAGCAAGAAGAGCAATCCCAGTGAGGGGGGGAGGTGCAGAGTCATGGAAGGTTTCCTGGGGGAGTGACATTTAAGCTGACACCTAATGAAGAAAGATCAGGGAGAGGAGAGAGGCAAGGAGAAGACAGAAGACCAGGAAGCAGCAGGGAGAAAAGATAGGCATGACTCAGGTCTCGAGGGGAGCAGGACTGAAACACACTGTCTGGAGTATAAGCCCTCAGGGTAAGAGCAAGGATGTGCTGGAAGGGCCTGAGGGCGAGTCTCCTAGACCAGGGGCAGTGAGAAACAGCCAGGAGGCTTTGTGTGTGTTGGGGTGAGCAGCATGGTGAGACTGAGAGCAATCTCCCAGAGCCAGACTCAGGAAAACAGCGTCACGTAGGAGCAGCTGCAGTCCAGGACCAGACTGGGCATGGTGCCCATGGGAGGAGTGACTGGAGTCTCGAGAAAGTGGGATTCACAGTGCATAGTGGCTGCCTATCATGGTGGGGTATGCAAGGTAAATGGCCACGTACCCACTACTGCAGGACACGGGAGAAAGGGCAGCTTTGGAGGGAGCTGTGGTGAGATCAGCTTGGGGGGAGGTTGAATTCAAGGGGTTTGTGGTCTATCTACACGAGGAAGTATGTCCAGGGCACAGCCAAATGCATGTAGAGCCTGGGAGAGCCCAGGTAGAGAGTGGTGTCAGGTGCCGCTGACATGGAGAGAAGCACCAGGAGGCCCGTGCAGCTCGTCAAGATGGCCTTCAGAAAACGGGATCAAACACACTCATTTATATTTTCTTCCCCCTGCTCTGCAAGACCCCCACTAAAATGACAGGAAAAGACAGCCATAGAAGAAATAATGGAAAACAGTGACATTCTAGAAAAGGAAAGTGAGTGGAAGGACAGTAACTGCCTTGGCAGAGTTGAGATGGTAGAAAGCTGAGTGCTTGATAGGTGCAGGGTGGCATCAAGAAGCAAGCTGGATTCTACCTCGATACCATGAAAGGCTCAGGACACAGAGCTACCCCATCTCTCAATGCAGGAGTGAAGCCAAACACAGAAGCGGTGGCAGACATCTCTTTAAGAAAGGAGTTGGACACCCCCACCCCACCCCCAACAGCCTTCTCACCTAGCTGAGGTTGGAAATTTTGCTCTCAGGAGAAATGCACCCAGAGATCTCAGGTCTTGGTGACTCTGGACTGTGAGTGGGTTGAGGTATGAGGCACCATATTGACTCTGGGGCTTTACATGCAGAGTGTTAGGGCTCTAGCCCCCAGTCACCCTCTGCTTGCAGAAGACTAAACACCCCCAGAAGGCAATTTGACAACTCCTCTCGGGAAAATCTAGCCAGACCAAGGGGAAAGACCTAGAGATAGTGGCATTTGAGCTTGCCACCTGATCACCTCCAGGAAAGCTCATCCCAGGACAAGCCCTGTCTATGCACACAGACTCTACTGTCACAGTATCAGTGCCTCTGACTTAAATATGGACTCCTACCAAGGGTCCCCAGACATTTTAGAAATGCCTCCCGCATAGAAGACAAAGAAGAGGAAGCAAGGGAAGGATTAGAAAGAGAGGGACTTAGAGGAAACAGAGATAAGTATGGAAAGAAAACTAAAAATATAGCTCATATCCTCAGAAAATTAATAAAATATAATATAAATTATAAAATATATTATCACAGCTTAAAATAAAAAGTCAGTTGAAAGGCTGAACAATTAAGTTTAAAACATCTTATGGAAAGTAAAGCAAATGATAAGTTAAAAAATAAGAGAGAAAAGATAGTAAATGGGAGGTTCAAATCATGAGTCCTTACCTCTGACTAACAGGAATTCCAGAAAGTGAGATCTGGGGAGGGAGAGAGGAGATTTTTCAAAGACATGATACAAGATATTCTAGAACCCAAGGACATGAGTCTTGGGCTCTGAAATCACCCATGAATCATAGAACATATTGGAGAAGATCCCTACCAAAGCATGTTATCATGAAATTTCACATATCAGGGACAGAAAAAAAAAAGAAAAACTAGTAACAAAGGGAGAGTGGGTCACATACAAAGGACAAAGGACAAGGACTGAAAATGGCATTAGACTTTTCAACAGCAACACTGAAAACTCAAAGACACCCAAGCAATGCCTTCAAATTTTTTTAAAAAGAAATTTACTTGTAACCTAAAATCCCATACCTAACCAAACTATCCAACAAGTATCTAACAAAAGAAAGAGGCAACAAAAATAAATACTTTTTTAAACACACAAGGGTACACAACATTTACCTATGTACATTTCTTAGGAAGTTACTAGAGAATGTGCACCAGTAACTTCCTCCAAACAAGGAATTTAGACAAGAAATAAGAAGACATGGACCCAGGACATTAACTAATAAGCAGAGAAGGCAATCCTCAGAAAAATGGAAAAAGACAGTTCTAGAATGACATCTGGGGAGACCTGAAGAGCAGCCCTTCCAGGTAGGATCAGAAAGCTCTAAGGGGCATGTCTCCAAAAGAAAAGAGGAAATGCGTAAAACTGATAAATTATCTGAAGAAGTTGGCAGAATGGAGAGCTGTCTTAGATTTTGTTGAACAGTTTGGCAGGATCCATAATGGGCATATAGAAAGCTGAGTAAGCAACAAACAATATACTAGCTTCAGGATAAAACAAGTTCTGTGGATTTTGCCTCTGAAACATCTCCCAAGTGTTTCTCTTCTACTCCCCCTGCATTCTAAAAGGCCACCATCTCCCATGCACGTAAGATGTTAGATTATTTTCAGGAGACCTGAACAAGCCCATAAAGAAAGATAAACAAAATCTGACATCTGACCAAAAGGCAGGTTTGCCATCTGAGGCCTGTCATAGCCCTGCCCTGCCCAGGCACATAGAGCTTTCAATCAGGTCTGGGAAACTCTTTTAAACTGTAACAGGCTATCAAGCATCACCAGATGTTTGAGAAAATCATCCAACATTCAAAAGTAACACCCAAACAAATAAACTGAAAAAAAAAATAGAGAAAATAGAGACAATGCAGGGAACAACAACAACAAAAAAGCTTCAACAACAACAGAAACCAAGATAAGCATTATTTTTTAAAAACAAAAATTTTATTTTAAAAATGTGGGGTACAATTCAGGGTTAGGTATACAAATGTTCATTATGCAGGTACCCTTGTTGATGAGGTGTCCCCTTCCCTCTCCCGGCAGTTTCCCTCAACTGCCAATCCCACCCCACCCCCCACCCTGGCAATTTCCCACTACTGACAATTCTGCCCCACCTCACCTCGTGGTTTCCATTACTGCCAATCCCTTGCTTATAGTATTATGATAATTGTTCAAGGTCCGCTTATGTGAGAACATGTGATACTCAGTTCTTTGTTTCTGTGATAGATCACTCAGTATTATGGACTCTAGGTCCATTCAAGTTGCTGTGAA
>NW_007131829.1:0-1056 GCF_000164805.1 Carlito syrichta | reverse complement strand
CCATACATCCAGACCAAAAAGAAATGAGGACAAGAAAGAAGAAAGGTATTTATGCCACCTAATGAACTGTGAGTAACCAAAGGAAAGAGACTAGCACAGTTTCTGGTACAGGGATGCTGCCACTAAGTTATTAAATAAATGAATAATTGAAGGCCAAAATAAGAAGGAAGGTGATGACCTTGCAACACCAGGCACCCAGTCCTCCCTTTCTGCCTACTCCATTCCAGAGTTTTATCATGGCCTCAGTGCTACATAAAAGTAGTGTTCTAACCAGACAAGATAATTTTTAGATTATTCAGCCATTCTGCTTCTTATTTCCTATTTCCCATTATTTTCCTAAATTGTCTCTTCCTCTGCACTAGACTCTAAGGTGGAATTCAAAGTGAAAAAGAAAATAACATCCTTCTGCCAAGTTCTTTCTTCCTTGCTGATGCGTCTGATAACAGGGAAATGCCAGTCTGACACCGAATCCATTAGGTAATGCATCTCTGCATGATGTTTACCTGAACCATCTTCTGGCTGCACAACAAATATTGGCCCTCTTCATATATATATATATATATATATGTAATCTAAAGAACATAATTCTGCAACAGGTTTTTTAAAAAAATCATTGGCACAGAGTATGAGCAGCTAGTTCTAAATAAGCAACAGCTTCATAAAACTTACTTTGAAAATGTTCATTATAAATTTTTAGATATCGACACAATTCTGTCTTGAGTTTTGCACACTTCAACTTGAGGTATCAGTACTCTATTTGTAAATATGCTCTTAAAGACTAATATCACCCTCATTGACCTAGTAAAGCTATTGCAATGAAATTTAGTCATTTATTCCATTTAGCCCCAACATAGTGCCAGGCACTGTGTTAGACACCGAGTAGAAAATATTGGAAAGATCTGCTACTAACCTCAAAAGCATTATACTTCAGGGAGATGCTAGATGCAAATGCAGTAATATTTCAAAAAATACAAAAGCATATGAGTTTATCTAGCCTTCTCCCTCCATCAACCAACTAAAGAAAATTTATACATGCTTTTTTTGTTTGTTTTCCAT
>NW_007131828.1:0-780 GCF_000164805.1 Carlito syrichta | reverse complement strand
ATCCTTTTTTCAGTTTCTCCTTCTCTATCCATCCCTCCCCACCAACCACACACACACACACACACACACACACACACACAGGCAAAGCAAAAACACTTGTTTGGAGGGGGAAAGAAGACAACAGTGGTAATTACCCACTACATTATTTATTTGGACAAAAAAACCACATGCTAATTAGCATGGTCATGATACTCCCAGAATAAAAGCAATGAAACACTGAAGTTTGTTTGAACTCAATACTGAATAGAAAGAAACTAGGGAACCTGATCAGATAAATGTGCATTCACAGAGAACAAGACTTAAGAACAGAACATCCCCCTACCTGAGCTGCAGAGCTAGGACTGGAGGCATGATCTTTGTTCTTATCCTGCCGATGAGGGTTGGAAACACCCACCAGCTCCACCACAGTGATGTGTCAAAGATCCAGGCCACACTGTGCTTGCTGAGAAAAAGGAAACCCAACAGGGAGGTGTGAGCTTGGTTAAAGAAGGAGACATACATGTCAAGATACAAGCTAACAGAAGCAGTACTGGCCTGCCTTTGGAAGTTTATTTGCCCACACTGAACTGTCCAGAAAACAGTTGAGAAATTGGGGTTAAATTAGTGGTTATAAAACTTAAATAACTTCCTAGAAGAATCATGCAGAAATGGCTTGGCAACAAGATTTTGAAAACCTAAGCATAATGAAAGTCTATGTATTTTCAGACAGGGTGAGACTTTGCATGAGTCAATTTCCTAAAAGTGTCCAAGACCACCCCAGAGGATTATAACTTTGTCTTT
>NW_007131827.1:0-900 GCF_000164805.1 Carlito syrichta | reverse complement strand
AAAGGGTCAGAAATCCCACCATTTAGAGACATGTCACTTTTGCCTTTAGGAAGCACAATTTACATTCAGACAAACCTGAGAAGAGTGATACTTCAAATATGAGTGACTGTAACCTCTCAGAGACTCCATTTCATCTGTGATATGCAAATAGTCAGAAGGAGTAAATAAGGGAACTCACAGGAAACACTTGTTTCAGAACTTGACATTAGAGCCTTCCCCATTAGAAGGGGACTATAAAACAGTAGCTTGGATAAAATATGGGAAAAGGGCCACAGGAGAAATGCCAGGGATGCAAGGAGCCCTAGCAAGAGCTGAAAAGGGGATAAAACAGCCTTCTCTGAGCTCCTCACCCTGCTGGAGCACATTCCCCATGGTTTCCCATCTCAAGCCTCTCTGGGCTCTGGGCTGTAGAACTCAGGAAGCAGACAGCTGCCCTGAACAGAGGAACAGAGGGCTACTGAAGTGCTCTTTTAAAAATGTCCCATTTCAAATCATATTACAAAAGTTACTCACAAAAATAAGGTGAATATCTTCACAAAGTTTTTAGACAGAGTCATCTGTTGACTTGATATAAATCAAAAAATTAGCCGGGCGTGGTAGCACGTGCCTGTAGTTCCAGCTACTTGGAAGGCTGAGGTGGAAGGATAAGTGGAAGGATTGCCAGAGCCCAGCAGGTCGAGGCTACGGTGGCCGGGAGCGTGCCATTGCACTTCAGTCTGGACAAAGGAGTGAGACTCCAACTCAAAATAAATAAATAATTAAAAATTAAAAACCTAATACATGCTAGGGGCAGGGCCTGGTATTGTACTACACTTTGGAGAGTCAAAGATAATTAAAACTCCACCCCTGATTATGTCAACTGTGACTTACTTTTTAATGCCAATTGCCTAAAGTTTATCC
>NW_007131826.1:0-665 GCF_000164805.1 Carlito syrichta | reverse complement strand
CAACTAGTAATATTATGTAAGCCAGATGGCACACCAGGGAAAGATTTTCAGGATGTAGGAGAAAAATTTCCTGCTGGGGATGAGAGACTCAACCTTCTCTTACTAGATGTTATCACTAATAATTGTGTAAAAATGTCTTGTCCTGCACAGCCGGGGTTGATACAATCCTAAAAACTCTCTTTCTGTGCAGTATGGCTCACCAGAGGGTAAGTCAGCAGCATCCTTTTGTCCACAGATGAAAACTAAGTGGGGAGATTTAATGGGTCCATAACTTTAAGGCACAGATGTGAATGTACTGACATGAAGTAGTGGCTTCCAGGGAACATGAAAGCCAACCAAACAGCCGCATGAGTAAAGGCCCAAATGCTAGATTAGAACAACATATAGGTGAACTTCACCAAAGGGAACCATCTATTTTTAAAAACATCTCAGATGTACATCAAACTATCAAGTGATTGGTCCTAGAGAACAGGGTTGAGGTAGGGAAAACAGCAAAAGACACCTCTTTTTTATGTTTCCATAAATGTTTAATGTGGCCAAAAGTTTGTTTGTTTTGTTTTGTTTTGTTTTATATTTAGAGATAGGATCTTCACTCACCCAGGCTAGGGTGCAGTGGCCCCATCATAGCTCACCATAGCCTCCAACTCCTGGGCTCAAGCAATCCT
>NW_007131825.1:5145-13511 GCF_000164805.1 Carlito syrichta | reverse complement strand
GATGCTAGATGCAAATGCAGTAATATTCAAAAAAATACAAAAAGCATATGAGTTATCTAGCCTTCTCCCTCCATCAACCAACTAAAGAAAATTTATACATGCTTTTTTTGTTTGTTTTCCATCCCTGGCCCTCTGAGATTTTTACCTTGGTGGGGATGGGACAGGCTCTTTCTGGGTAGAAAGAGGTATAAATCAAAGATGGGATGGGTCAAAGGCAGCTAGAATATAGGGAAATTGGAGAAAGAAGCTATTGTATTAATCTCTATATAGCATCATTTGTTAAGGATATGTTTCTGTCATATAGCCTCACAAGGAATTTCTGTGAATGCCTATGAAGAAAGGAAATTCTCTGAATTCCTGTGATAGAGTTCACTAAGTCCCATTTCATTTTCTTCTTCTTGGGGATACAGAAATACTGCATTTCCCAGCTTCCCTTGGAATTCATGTGACTATTTCTGGACATCTGGGAGAGTGAGCAAGGTGTGTCACTTCTACCCTGAAGCATAAAAGAGTGGGTGTGGGCTGATTGCTTTTATTCTCTTTACTCCCTTTTGCAGAAACCTAGAAGCCATGTGCTCTGAATGTTAATGTACAACATGGAGCAGGCACCTGGGACTTTGAGAACAAATATCTGCACCCTCCTCTCCAGTGTGCGAAAGACAAAGCTAGGTAATAAAGGAAGGTTTTTAAAGGAGTCTTGCTTTAGTGTAATTATCTATTTCACCATGGTCAAGAGATGCAAGTAAAAATTTGGATTATTCTGAAACTGCCTTTTGGCTATTGAATTCTACTTCTTTAATACATCATTACTCAGAGTCTAAACACCACAGCTCCAGTTTTATAAGTGTTACCAAAATAAAATATAATTGTTGAAATGGGGGTATGGATAAGTGCCCTGCAAGTATGAAGGAAAAAGAGGCCAAGCCTGGCAAATCTAGTTGAATGCTTGCACTCCTAATAAGACCAAGGCTTGCTTAGATCCTTTTTTCAGTTTCTCCTTCTCTATCCATCCCTCCCCACCAACCACACACACACACACACACACACACACACACACACACACACAGGCAAAGCAAAAACACTTGTTTGGAGGGGGAAAGAAGACAACAGCGGTAATTACCCACTACATTATTTATTTGGACAAAAAAACCACATGCTAATTAGCATGGTCATGATACTCCCAGAATAAAAGCAATGAAACATTGAAGTTTGTTTGAACTCAATACTGAATAGAAAGAAACTAGGGAACCTGATCAGATAAATGTGCATTCACAGAGGACAAGACTTAAGAACAGAACATCCCCCTACCTGAGCTGCAGAGCTAGGACTGGAGGCATGATCTTTGTTCTTATCCTGCCGATGAGGGTTGGAAACACCCACCAGCTCCACCACAGTGATGTGTCAAAGATCCAGGCCACACTGTGCTTGCTGAGAAAAAGAAAACCCAACAGGGAGGTGTGAGCTTGGTTAAAGAAAGAGACATACATGTCAAGATACAAGCTAACAGAAGCAGTACTGGCCTGTCTTTGGAAGTTTATTTGCCCACACTGAACTGTCCAGAAAACAGTTGAGAAATTGGGGTTAAATTAGTGGTTATAAAACTTAAATAACTTCCTAGAAGAATCATGCAGAAATGGCTTGGCAACAAGATTTTGAAAACCTAAGCATAATGAAAGTCTATGTATTTTCAGACAGGGTGAGACTTTGCATGAGTCAAATTTCCTAAAAAGTGTCCAAGACCACCCCAGAGGATTATAACTTTGTCTTTGCAAGGAGAGAAGAATACACTATTTCCAGAGTTTCCTTCCCTGCCCTATTTTCACACTCCATGTCCCCCTGCCCTAAGACCCCCACCCCAAGCCCAGGAGAAAGAAGGATATGAACAAGGTTCCAGTTCTCTAAGCTGGTCCTTGGCAAGAGCCTCCAGAATGTTTTCCAGTCAACCATGTGCCATGAGGACTCATCAAGAGCAGCAGTGGCGATAAGGAAACAGAAAATTACCATAAGACAAATAAGATAAATCTGGAAAATGGGAAATCTAAATGGGAAAAGAAATTTTGAACCCCTGTATTATGAGAACACCTAATGTTTTTAACCACATTTCCACTGAAAACATCCCTATATGGTAGGGAAAAAAAAGTTCAAAAAGGTAGAAATAGACTTTTCTATTACTCTAATGGAAACACCTAAGTTAATCAAACTTTACCTTGAAGGTTCTGGTTAAAATACAAATGTTGCAAGAAGGAGGTCACATATAAACATGTTACTACAAAATATCTTATCCAACTAGTTTATTGATAAGTTAGCAAGTATCTGAAGAGATGGGATAGACTACAACAGGGATGACATTTTTTCTCTGTAAAGGGGCAGACAGTCAAATTTTAGGCTTCACAAGTCTGGATGGCCTCTGTTCTAACTTCTCAACTCTACCACTGTAGTGAAAAAGCAGCTATTCAATGCACGAACAAATGAGTGTGGCTATCTCCAATAAAAGTTAACTTACAAAAACTGGCCATGGGCCAAAATTGGCCCACAGGCCATAGTTTGCTGATAGAAAGGAAAATCAAGTTGTTTAGCTTATTCATTTTTCTATAAAATAAGAAAAGATGAGGAAATGCACAATCATGTAATATAAGCTGTAATGCTACCTTCCCACAAAACAGGGAGATGTAAGCTTGTGTTTTCTAAAGAGCAAGTCCCTAGTTTGGACAAGGAGATACAAGGGGAGGTAAAAATGACTGGGACTGGGGGTAAAGATGTAATAAATTTGGTTCCTATCAAAAGAGCCCACAAAAATTTTATATGGCTCTTCAGAGTACATGGGCAGTCCGTCAAGTACATGGGAAAAGTGAGAAGACTTATTGGTATTCATTGTATTAATGCTGACATGAGAAGTAAATTGTAGTCTTTGATTAAGCCAAGATTGTTCTAAGCACTTAGTTCTATTCACTGTAATAAATGAATGGAATATTCTCAAAACGTATGTGCAGTACCATGTCCCTGACACAGCACACATCCAGACTCTTCAGTATTCAGTCAAATTGACCACTCTTTTTGTATAGAAGCTTCAGAACAAACACAAGCAACTTCTAGTTTGGTCCCTACAGTTTCTATTCAACCAACACCCCACTGAAGATGCTGGTTGCCTCATTTAGTAGCTGTGAAATTTACACAGCTGAGAAGGGCACATTTCCTAGAAAAAGTTCTCCTGAACCTTTAGAGTGCTTAGGCGTCTCCTGGGGACTCTTGCTTAAAATGTAGATCTGGGAAGGGGGCCTGAGAATTAGCATGTCTTCAAGTTTTCAGGCGATACAGATGCTGCTGGTTTATGGATCACACTTTGAGAACCACTGTTCTAAAAAATAATCGTCAGTCTCTGAGAGTTGGGGAAATTCCCTGGGAAAGGATGTGAGGCCTAAGGCACCTGGACTTCCCTCATACTTTGGACCACCTTTTGGGCAGACAACTGATTGATCTCCTCCAGCCCAGGCATATCCTGGACAGGTTCAGCAATGAGAACTCTTTTGTGGCTAGACTCATTCAGCATGTCAATTAGACTTATTAGTAAAGACAAACAAACCTTGTTAGTTGGAAAACGATTGGGTTCACTCTAGAGAGTCAATGTTAATCAGCTTATGCCTCAGAACCATAAATGAATGGTAGTAGCTCTAAAGTGCCAGTTCCTGAAACTCAGTAAACTGATTACACCCTGAATCTGGCCTTCCCTTTAAGTGAAATGGCTGGGCCCTGGCTGTAAGAGGTCTTCCTCCCATCTTGGCCCTGCCTTGAGGACTCACCTGCAGCATTCCCAGCTGCAGCCAGTAGAGGAGGTTTAGGGCTGTGGGTGTGGACACAATGACAAGTCTCCTTTTCTCATAAAACTGATCCAGAAGTGCAGCTGCTGTTCTGACGCCCACATTGACATTCATGGCTGTAATTAAAAATGGTCACATGGGTCAGAAACCCTCTACTTGTTCTGGCGCAACATAGCCTGTGATGACACACAGAACCATATGTTGTAAGAAGTAGACCCTGAGGTAAGTATTCCAATATAAGTCATTTATTTGGGAGGTGGTCCCAAGAAACACCGGTAGAGGAGTGGAGAAGTGTATTGGTTTCCTTTTGCTGCTGTAACAAATCACCATAATCATAGTGACTTAGAACACAAATGTATTCTCTTTAGTACTGGAGGTCAGAAGTCCAAAATAGGTTTCACAGAACTAAAACCAAGGTGTTGGCAGGTTTGTGTTCCCTGTAGAGATTCTAGGGTAGAATCTGTTTCCTTGTCTTTTTCAGTATCTAGGGGCCACCTTCATTCCTTGGCTAGTGACTCTTTCATCTTCAAAGACAGCAGGTAGCATCTTCAAATCTCTCTTCTCTCTAACCTCTCCTTGCATCCTCTCTCTCTGACTCTGACAGCAGTTCTGACTCCCTTATGTGAGGACCTTGGGGATTATATTGAGCCCATTGGATAATCCCAGATACTCTCCCCATCTCAAAATCCTTAGCTTAATTATATCTGCAAAGTCCATTTTGCCGTGTAAAGTAATACATTCACAGGTTCTAGAGGTTAGCATTTGGGTATCCTTAGGGGGGCATTATTCTGCTCATATCAGGAAGTGAAACAGTGAAGGAAAGAAAGCAAGAGTGGGTTTTCAGGCAAGCTGCTGCTGTAGGCATCTGGAGCTCATTCCCACTGGGGAACTTTGAGAGATGGCATATACATGCCTCAGAGTTATCCCACTTGAAGGAACTAGAGTATTTATAAGACAAATGCTCCATCATTGATTGAAAGTTGCCTCTGTGGCACTAACTATCACTTCCAGCCAGCTCTGCATATGGGCTGACAATGCTTTCATAGCCATAAACAATGCTCTCAGAGACACTAAGACAGACCCATGTAATTAGCCTTCTGAACATAAATGAAAATTTCAAGAAAAAAAAGAAAATTTCAAAGGTATATGGGCCAAGCACTATAGTATCTGCTAAGGAAAGGGGTGCAGGGAAGCAGAACGGTAAGAATGGGCAATGGACAGGCTGGCTTTGGAATGGCTGAGATTCTCTGAAGTCTGCCTCCTTGGCGCAGAAGGCACAGGGTCATGTGAGGCACAGAGGGCCACAGAGCAAGCAACACACCCATGGAGGACATGGGACAAGAAAGTTTTATAATAGGTCTGCCATTTAGTAAAATAAAGTACAACCATTTCAGCTGCTCAAGGTCAATGAAAGATGTTTAATAGATAAATAAGCAAACAGGCCTGGCCCTGGTGAAGAAATGAGAAAAACTAGGAAATTCCATGTATGGTTTATAATCTTGGTGTTTATATTTCAAACTTAGGATTTGCACTAAATTATTTGTTCATTCACACATTCATTCATTGAGCCCACATACACTGAGTATGTGCCATGTTCTAAGTGCTATGTCAAGCACTGAGATGCTTCACTGAGTGATACAAAGTGCCTGCCCCAGGGGCTCAGAATCTAGGATAGTTTTGATTAATAAAAATGCAATGGAAGTCACTATGTAATTTTACAATTTGTAGTAGCCTTAACAAAAAAGTACAAAAAAAAGGTAAAAATGACTTTATCATATGTTTTATTTAACCCAATATATCCAAAATATTTCATTTCAACATGTGATCAATATTAAAAATTGAGACACTTTATATTTTTTGTACTAAGATTTTGAAATTGGTGTATATTTTACAATTACAAAACATCAGACTAACCTAATTTCAAGAGCTCAACAGCAATGCATGGCTAATGGCTACCATATAGGACCATGCAGGCCTAGAACCTTGTTAGATACTACTACACTTTAATGCCAGATTTGTGGGCATGAAATTCTTAGATGGATGTCTGTGATGGATATATTCTTTCTAGTTCAATATATGAAAGTGAAGACCTCAGGCATTTACCTAATAGTATGTCTCTCTGTCTCTCTCTCTCTGTCTCTCTCTCTCTCTCTCTCTCTCTCTCTCTCTCTCTCCATTGCCCCCCCACCCCATCCACCCAACCTTTAACTCTGAAAGGCTAGAACTGAAGGAAAAGAACAAAGATGAAAAGGTACTAAGAAATTAGAAAAAAAGAGAAGTCTACAAACAAGAGGTATGTCCAGAATTTTCTGGCTAGTCTAAATTTCACACTATTACCACTTCCCAGTCCAACTTTTGTTCATCAGTTATAAGAGCTGTCAGGCATTGCTCTATTACACTGTTCCACAAATGACCAGATTTAATCCTTACACAAATCAAGAGGTGAATGAGATACTAGTTTCCTCATTTTACATAGGAGGAAAGAATCCAAATACCCAAGGTCTACATGACTTTCAAGTCAGTGCTGCAAAGTTGGCATTATATGGTCTATACAATGTAATATACAGTACATGGTGTATACCATATTTGGTGGTATAGTGGCTTTGTAAATAAGAACCTTATACTTGTAGAAGGGAAGGACAAGGATGACTACAGCAGACTTTGCTGATTCATAATGTCACCAAAGGCTGACCCTAGGTTCTTAACTTAAGCTTCTTCCTTAGAGGACATGAAGGGGAAATCAGAAGACAAGCAGAGGCAAAGAAAGGCAGGCAAGTTGAGCTGCAGCAGGGATCTGGGGACTATGTTCACCCACTTGGTGAACACAGATGGCAATAAACTTTTCAAGGTTCACAAAATGAAACCTTCTCTTCCTGTACTGGAATGAACAACCAAGGAGTCTTCAGGTTTTGCTGCTGGCTGGAAGAGGGCTGTGTACATACCTGCACATGTGGGTTCCATGCCAGACCAAGCCAGGTTGGACTGACATACTCGGGCAGGACTACCCTGGAGCTCATAGCCACCAATGCAGGAGAACTCACAGGTGGCTCCATAATTATCACCATCACTGGAGCATTTCATATAACCATTCTCTGGGGCATTGAGTTTACCACAGCATTTGACTGTAGGGACACAAGTCCAGAGGGGTCTCAGTGCTGAGCTTTCTTCCATATAGCAGGGAAAGTGAAGACGCAGAGGGACCAGTTTTGCAATCGGGCTTCTACATTAGCACATGAAATAAGTGAGGGGGCAAGGATGACTATTTGGTCAATGGATGGGCCTTGGAATGGTCACCTTCCATACCAATGACACTACTGAAATCAACTGGTTTAGCCCCTTGTGTTATAGATGAAGTTGAGCCCCAAGGAGTAATGATGGTTAGAAATTTGCTGCCCAAACCATGAGGCAAAAAATAATCCTTAAAAACAGTTTTTGTTGTAGTTGTTGTTTTCAGGTAGACCAAAGGTTCTAGAACACCAAGAACCGGGTGGCCAAAACTAAGGGGTGCCTTAACAGTCTAATTATAGAAGGTCTTGCAAGATTTGGCTTGTTCTCCAAGCTCAGTGATGAAAAAAATATCAAATAATATTCTGCTGGGACAGCCAACTATGGGCTCCTGTGAGACCAGTCCCATGGAACTCCTTAAATAATCTGCCAGCACTGAATCTTACGCAGGTGTGTATCATGAAATTCAGGCATTAAGATGGGATACTTCCCCAAACCTCCTTAGAGGCTAATTTAAAGCCGGCAGGTCTCCCTGCCACAGTGGGCACTCAGGGAGTTCTGGCTTGAGGGCCTGCTTCCCTTAGCTATTCTAAAGAGGAGAAAAAAACCAATAAGCAGTACACTCTTACCTCTTACTTTAACTCAAAATTTGCAAGTGCCTTTGTTCTCAGCTCTGTCATAAACTGTGTACTGAATCTTATGGTCTCCTTCTGGAAAAATTGAGCCTGGGGGAAGGCCTTTTAGAATAACACTTAAAGAAAGAGGAGGGAAAACAGAAATACCAAATATGATCATTATGGACCTAACAAGCAGTTGTTGAACCCCTACTCTGCATAGGATGCAGGGATATTGAAGGGTAGCCACTAGCCTGTTTGACCAGAAAACAGGACTTCTTGAAGAAAGAATCCTCTGAGTTTTACTCTGTTTTAGAACAGTTTGAGACCAGAAAATGTAAGACCCCCAACTACTGGTAAGCTTAGACTTTTTTTCTTACTTGAGGATAGACTGGGGGGCAGGGAGGAAAGCTGAGAAGCCAAAGCCCATGTCTTCTTCCAGTACCCTTTTTTCAAGGAGGACAACCAGATTTTCTGGAGGAAAAACATTTGAGAATTTAGTCCAAACAGACATTGGCAATTTTGGCCTGTAGGGGGTGCTAAGACTTTCTCTGCTTTTTAAATCAACCTCAGTGGAGATCTTTCCTGAGCAAAAGGCAAACTAGCAAACTCTCTCATTCTTTGGTTATCCTAATAATATAATAATAACAATAATTGCTCTTTGTGCTTACATAGATCCTTACATATGTAAGGGCATAGTTTTAGGCATTTT
>NW_007131825.1:0-3698 GCF_000164805.1 Carlito syrichta | reverse complement strand
CCAGGGAAAGATTTTCAGGATGTAGGAGAAAAATTTCCTTGCTGGGGATGAGAGACTCAACCTCTCTTACTAGATGTATCACTAATAATTGTGTAAAAATGTCTTGTCCTGCACAGCCGGGGTTGATACAATCCTAAAAACTCTCTTTCTGTGCAGTATGGCTCACCAGAGGGTAAGTCAGCAGCATCCTTTTGTCCACAGATGAAAACTAAGTGGGGAGATTTAATGGGTCCATAACTTTAAGGCACAGATGTGAATGTACTGACATGAAGTAGTGGCTTCCAGGGAACATGAAAGCCAGCCAAACAGCCGCATGAGTAAAGGCCCAAATGCTAGATTAGAACAACATATAGGTGAACTTCACCAAAGGGAACCATCTATTTTTAAAAACATCTCAGATGTACATCAAACTATCATGTGATTGGTCCTAGAGAACAGGGTTGAGGTAGGGAAAACAGCAAAAGACACCTCTTTTTTATGTTTCCATAAATGTTTAATGTGGCCAAAAGTTTGTTTGTTTTGTTTTGTTTTGTTTTATATTTAGAGATAGGATCTTCACTCACCCAGGCTAGGGTGCAGTGGCCCCATCATAGCTCACCATAGCCTCCAACTCCTGGGCTCAAGCAATCCTCATACCTTAGCCTACCAAGTACTTGGGAATACAGGCATGCACCATTGCACCTGGCTAATTTTTTTTTGTAGAGATGGGGTCTCATTATATTGCCCAGGCTGGTCTCTAAAACTTGGGCTCAATTAATCCTCCCACCTCGGCCTCCAAACATGCTAGATTTACAGGTGTGCACCACTTCACCCAATAAAAAGTTTTAAAAATAAGTTAAAAAATCAAAAGTTTTACCAGAAACAGGTGCAGTTGAAGTTCCACACTAAACCATACCACAGAACACAAGGAGGTCACCTCTGGCTCCACCTGGGAGATACAGAAGGTTTAATAAGGGAGTCAATGTCTTAATAAGGCCTGGAGCATGAATAGGAGCCCCTGGGCAGGTAATGGGGATGACTCTATCCCTGAATTAAGTAGCTGGCTTCCTCTTTCCCCGTCTGTTCCTTCTTGTCCCTTTTTCTCATCACTCCTTATTTCCCCTCTTTTCTGCAATAAAGATTTACTGAGCACTAACTATGTTCCAGGCACAGTTCTAGGCTTAGGGGTACAGCACTGAATGTATTGTAGTGAAAACAAGCAAGCCATAATACATAGATGAAATACATAGTATGGTAGATGGCGACCAGGGGACTATGTCTGAAAGCATACATAGACTACCATAGATGCTTCTCACACACACACTCTAGGTAGTAAATGTCTCACATGAAAGAGAACATCATTTCAGCTGCCAAGTTTCTCTTACTCCGTAAGAATGCCATCTGCTGTGTCTCTTCCTTCAGGTGTCTCCCAGGACACCCAGACTGTCAGCTTATTGGGTTCAGCAATGCATTCCTTCACGCTTGGGCACTTGATTCTAGGAGGTTCCATATCTGAAAATAAAACCAAACCATTCTCTTCATCATCAAGAAATACCATACTGAGTTGGGTTCAACGTTCAAAGTCTGGTGTACCAAATCCCCTAGGCATATCCCATTTCAAAGAGTTTGTTCATCCTCTTCATTTCTTTTCCCTGTCTTCATCTTGCTTTTTCTCGCCTGCTGAGTTTTGAGGATTGTTTGAAAACTCACACACAGGAGTTAAACCTGCAATCAATTGGCCTGGTGTCCTGTGGGGTAATTCATTAGCTACAGCCCCTTCCTCTCCATGATTCCAAACTGCTTAATGACTTGGCAACATGGCAGTTACTCAGCTGAAGCCAGAAGTCATTTAGCCTTAGTGAGTCCCTCTTGCTTTTAAACAGCATCACAGAAAGTTAGAGAAAGGCACCCTGGCAGTCATCTAGTGAGATTCAATTCAAGGCAACAAATCCTTCATGACTGCCAACCTTATTGCAGGCTTCATTACAACCTCTGGGGTTAGGAGTGCACAAAAACATGAGAATCATGTGTTCCCAACCTTTCAGAGTTTACAGTCTATTGGGGGATTATGTCACTACACATGAAATAAACATGAGGTAGAAAATGGCAATGCCCTGGGCAAGGTAAAAGAGAATGAGATGGAGATATAAAGGAGCCACGCTACTCTCTCATTTTACAGATGTGCAAACTGAGGCTCAGAGAACTTAAATTATATGTAGATAGTGGCAGCATGAACCATAACTCAAGTCAGAGCATTCGTCACCAGTACAAGCTCTCTTTTCCAGCTGTCTATTCCCAACATATTGCTTGGTATCTTCAAATAGGCAATGGTCTGTTTAGATCCACTCTCCCCTCCACCTGCCACTGGGCAACACCTCCAAAGGCCTCGGAAATTTCCTCAAGTAGTTCAAATTTCCTCTGTCTGGTTGCAGAAGTTCTGCCTCCTCACTCTCAGGGAAAGGTGGATAATGAGGGCTGGAAGTAAATGAGATGTAATTCTACAATGGGTTGTATTTTAGCTGAAAGTGAAATCACAAAAGGAAAGTTCAAAACTTCTGCACATTCTACTTGATGATTCTGAGAAAGTAGAGAATGTATGCACAGAGAGCATAACAAATTAGTGACATTCAGCTTTGCATTACTTTGCATTTCAACTGATAATTATTTAAATACTATTACAGGCTTCATGAAAATTAAAATGCCCCTTTGATTCCAAATCACAAACATCTTTGAAAGATTAAATGCACCAAGTAAAATTCTTCATATTCTTTCTCCTGCGTCTTGTCTAATAAACTCTCATTTTATTTAGGGTAAGAACTTATGAATAACTTGTTAAACAATTTCGCCTTCAGTTATCCAAATTCATTTTCATTCTATCACGCTTCAATGGAGTGTGAACTTACAGCCTTAATGCACCAATCCTAAATTGAATAACTACCATATTTTATTGGATCTAAGTCACTATTGATTGTGAACTGTATCCCTGTTTCAGGGATATTAAAATGTGAAAAAATATGCTTCTTAGAATTGGTCAAATAAAGTGTATAAAGGTTATGATAAAATGAAAGATGCTTTAAATCCATTCGAGATCTCTATTTTCAGTTGTTAGGTTTTTTAAAAAATAATCTTTTCTTAATTGTTATGATAGATGGCAATAGAAGACATACTTTTATAATCCGATGAACATTTTACAGCTTTGGGGGAATCAGAAAGATACGTATACAATGCCTGCCCCGTGCTGGTCAAATATAGCTGACAATTAGATTATAGAAAGTGTATTTAATTTAAAATTTAAAGCAAAAGGAGAAGTGCCGAGGAGAGGATATAGATGTCAATGTAAAATTATCTTGGGTGACTATATTTTTTTGGAACAACATTGTCAGAGAGAAGAAAGACTCTTAGTCTCTGTGTCAGGGAAACTAAACATTTGAATGATATACAGGGTTTTTCTCTGTATCAACTAGATGTACCCAACAGTATGAGCAAACACACTACAGAGAAGACAATATGAAGATTCCTCCTCACACTCTTCTTCAGACTCTTCTGGGTGAAAAGTCTCAGAGTTTCCCAAAGCCAGCTTATGTCTGACTAGCAATGATCAGTTAAAACTGCCCTAGCTTTTCAGAAGCATGCTCTTCCAAAGAAGAAACGAGAACTAAATAATGGCTAATACCACAAATAATGGCTAATATTTACTGAGACCTTCCTACATGCACACC
>NW_007131824.1:0-810 GCF_000164805.1 Carlito syrichta | reverse complement strand
TCTCTATTTTCAGTTGTTAGGTTTTTTAAAAAATAATCTTTTCTTAATTGCTATGATATGATAGGCGATAGAAGACATACTTTTATAATCCGATGAACATTTTACAGCTTTGGGGGAATCAGAAAGATACGTGTACAATGCCTGCCCCCTGCTGGTCAAATATAGCTGACAATTAGATTATAGAAAGTGTATTTAATTTAAAATTTAAAGCAAAAGGAGAAGTGCCGAGGAGAGGATATAGATGTCAATGTAAAATTATCTTGGGTGACCATATTTTTTTGGAACAACATTGTCAGAGAGAAGAAAGACTCTTAGTCTCTGTGTCAGGGAAACTAAACATTTGAATGATATACAGGGTTTTTCTCTGTATCAACTAGATGTACCCAACAGTGTGAGCAAACACACTACAGAGAAGGCAATATGAAGATTCCTCCTCACACTCTTCTTCAGACTCTTCTGGGTGAAAAGTCTCAGAGTTTCCCAAAGCCAGCTTATGTCTGACTAGCAATGATCAGTTAAAACTGCCCTAGCTTTTCAGAAGCATGCTCTTCCAAAGAAGAAACGAGAACTAAATAATGGCTAATACCACAAATAATGGCTAATATTTACTGAGACCTTCCTACATGCACACCTCATGCTAAAGCAATATCCCTGCATTATTTAACTGAATTTGCATAATCACCCATTAGACTAAGCAATGTTATTAGCATCCCCACTTATAGACTGGGAAGCATTATGTCTCTTTTGGAATTTCTGCATGGTCTGGGACTTTAAGACACCATTACAAACCAGGCTCGATGGCTCAGCCTG
>NW_007131823.1:4126-8867 GCF_000164805.1 Carlito syrichta | reverse complement strand
AATTCACTGCCGGAAGGGCTATGAGCTGCATGGCTCTTCCCAGCTGATCTGCCAGTCAAACAAATGCTGGTCTGACAAGGTCATCTGCAAACGTGAGTAGCCCAGCCCTATGTTGGATCCTCAGGGATCATCAGGATCAAAGTTATTTTGCTCTGAGATTGAAGCTTTTCACTGAACATTGATGAGAAAACTTCCCCTTATGAGCAGAAGGTGATAGGGGTTTCTAAGATATGGCGGAAGTGAGATGGCTACTCTCAGAGAGGAATGTGGGGTCAGCTGTTTGGGAAAAGGGGAGAGAAGAGAATTGTTCAGCAGTGGTTTATATTTGTTCAGTAAGTGCTGGATCCTGAAGAGGTGTTGGGTGTTTAGAGACAAATAAGACATATACAGGGCAATCCCCTTGGGTCCTCTCCCAATGTGGGAACTTTTCTGTCTTCTCAATAAATGTTACTTTATTTATTTTTTTAACTTTTAATTTTTTTATCTTAACGATGTGGGGTACAATTCATAGTTAGGTATACAAATGTTCACTACGCAGGTACCCTTGCTGATGAGGTGTGCCCCCTTCCCCAGGCAGTAAATCTTACTTTAAAAAAAACCAAAAAACTCACACATACAGTCACTGCCATGAAGGGTCTCACACAAGCACCATATTCAGCAGGGCACAGGCATAAATTGCAGGTAAGTCCAACAATGGTATTAAGTCGGGGGCTTATGGTATCAGATTAGAGAAGTGTTGTCCCCAGGATTGGGGCTTAGGGAGACAGGAAAGGGTCACTGAAACAGTGATGCTTATTCTGAAAGGAAGTGTGCCTCCGGAAGAAGATTAGAGGAGCATTTCCGGGACTGACTGTTATCTTCATGACAAGTCATACCTCATTTGGAAAAGAGCAAGTGGTAACATTTTAGATGCCTTTTTTTCCCCAAAAATATTCACCACTTCTTTTTTTGTTCATCCACTACTTCTTGGGCATCTATTGTTTGCCTATCATTTCACATACATTCAGTTTTTACATTAACATTATCAATATGGATGCTGCTCTTTTAACTTCATAGTTGGGAAACTGAGGCTTCTGGACTGCAGCCATGTGATGCAGACCATGCAGATTGTGCAACTGGGTGAATGTAGTGGACATTTGCCAGTGCTTCACTCAGATCTCTCCAGTGCCCTTTCACCAGTTTCATGTATACCTTCCCTCCCAGCTTCTGAACACTTTGCTCTTAAAGACTTACACCTTCCTCCTTCTTGGGAGGAAGAAGAAATTCTGCTCCTTTATAAGACTGTGCTTGCTTGCTGGAGTGCTCTCTCTCTGTGCGCTCTCTCTCTCTCTCTCTCTCTCTCTCTCTCTCTCTCTCTCTCTCTCCTCCTCCTCCTCCTCCTCCTCTGCATCATCTCCCCCTCAGCTCCTCCCCTCCCCTTCCCTTCCCTCCCTCCCTCTCCCCCTCTTTAGAAGGGAAAGCATCTCCTGTAGACAGCCCATAGTTGTCCAATGACTTACTGGTAAAGAATTATGAAAGCCCAGCTTCCTTGCTTGGGGGGCAAGTCAGAGTAAGTTGTCATTTATGCTCCAGAGCTTTCTTGTGGGATCAAGCTGGGGCTGACTTTGCCTGAAATCTCATTTTGCTTGGCTTCCTCCTCTTCCCTGTCCTGCTTTCCCACACCCTCACTGGTCTCTCGTGGGAGCACTTTCTGACTTAACCACTTGCACACAAATCTGTATCTCAGGGTCAGCTTCTGGGGGACCCAACTTAAGATACTGGTTTAGCTGGGTTGCCAACCCAAGCCAGTATGATGTGAAACTGACTTCTGTGTGACATACAACCACCCATTGTTTCTCTAATTCCACTTGTATTATGAACTTTGCGCCCATGTTTTCAGAATTTCTGCATGCTGAAACTCTATGGACTAAAACTAAGAAATGCTGAATATCGGATTTTCTCATTTTCAGAAAAGCGATGTCCTACCCTTACCATGCCAGCAAATGGAGGGTTTAAGTGTATAGATGGTGCTTACTTTAACTCCCGGTGTGAGTATTATTGTTCACCAGGATACACATTGAAAGGGGAGCAGACAGTCACATGTATGGACAACAAGGCCTGGAGCGGCTGACCAGTCTCCTGTGTGGGTAAGAAAATGCCATAGCCCTCAGGAGGGAAGAACACATAAAGTGGATCATAAAGGGAGCATCACTATTCCACGTGTAAAGCCTAAGCACCTAGCTTTGTTTTCAGTAGCTCTCCTCATTACTGGGTCTCTGGCTCAGCCCTAGATCTAACCTCAGTTTTATCCTACAGCTGACTTTATAGCTGATGACTTCCATCTGACTTTTGTCTCTTTCTTGGTTTGCTGTTGAGGCAGCTACATGATGGCAAAGGTGTGGCACAATCCTGTCGATTTAGTTCAAGAGTCTGAACAGAGTTATTGGCATCTACAGGGACAGTCTAGTAGACAACATCTATGTGTCTTTCAGCCACAACATAGTTCCTACCTCCTTTGTCATTGACTCTGAGGGTGAGCAAGCACTCAGTTTGTTTAGCTGGAAGGGATTTGGATATCTCACCTTATTCTGGGTTTGTTGGACAGTGAGTGGTTCTCATAGTGTGGTCCTGGGAGCAGTTGCAGCAGCAGCCCCTGGGAACTGCTTAGAAATGCAAATTCTCACCCTTCCCTCATTTGCAGAATAGGAAACTCTGGGGCTGGGTCCCACCCAGCACATTGTGGTTAAATGAGCTTTCCAGGGATTCTGAAGTGCTGAAATAGAGAGCCACTGAGCTAAGTCACTGCTTCTCAAATTTTAGAGTGCTTTAGAATCTTCTGGGGACCTTGGTAAAAATGTAAACTGTAATCCAGCAAGTCTGCTAGACCATGCCCTAAGGGCAAGATTTCTGAACCTTGGCACAATGGACACTTGGGGCCAGATAATTCTTTGTTGTGGATTCCTTCTTTTTGCATGGTAGAATTTTAACAGCCTCCTTTGCTTTTACCCACTAGGTGCCAGCAACACCGTCCACAGGGGGCACCTAACAGATGTTGCTTTTCAGTATTGCTCCTGTGATTTGGTATGCCCAAGCTAGCTCTTCCAAATAAACAAAAGACTTAAATTAAACCTCTACTTCCTGATATTGGAAGGGGCAGAGGTGATGGTGGTGTTAAACCCAAGATTTTAAATCCGAGAGACCACAAAGAGCCAGCTCCGATGCAAACACATGAGGGTCTTTATTTAGGCTCGAGTCTGGACTCACAAACTGAAGCCGACACAGCGGCTTGAGAATGAGAGCCCGGATTCAGTATAGCAAGCAGTTTTTATGCACAATTACAGAGGGAGGGGAAAGAACTTTAATCTTGTTTTTACATGATTGGGTAATTTCTCCTAATGGATACGGGGGCACTTGGGATTGGTAGGTTTATCTTCTGGTCTGCGCAGGCTCTAGCTCAGCTACCTGTGATTGATGGGAAATGGCTAAATGGGCAGAGTGGAATGTCAGATAAGCTAGGTACTGCGTGTAAATTAACTTGAGCAAGCAGGCGGGAGGTTTGAAACAACACAGAGCCCAGCAGAGCCCACTGAGAGGTCTGCTGATCTAAACAAAGAGCCCACCAAGTCTGCTGATCTAAACAAAGGAATGTTCAGGAGGGGTGCTTGTTTGCTTAACAATTACATCCCATTGCAGAATCAGAAGTCAGCATGGAAATTGGGATGAACAGAGCTTAACAAGAGTTCTAAGTACACACACTGCTTAAAACATTGTATAACTTTACAATCACGGTCACTACCAGGCAAAGGAATATGCCTGGTCCTACAGGGTCTGAGGTAGGATTTAAAATACTAAGAATTCATAAAATATAGTGAACGTGAGGCAGGGATATATAAAATACAGTGAACGCTTCTTTTACAGTAAGTATAGCTTTTTTGAGTCTCTTGGGTCCCTCAGTGGGAGGGGAGGAAAAGCTTAAAAATGTTTCTGCTAAGCTAGCTTTGGCAGAGTACTCTAGGGATCATACTGTTCAGATTTCCAGATTGTGTGCAACGATGGAAAGAAAATACTGATTGTTCTCAAAAAGCAACAAGCAAGTCTTAAACTAGACAAGATGGGCCTGGAACCTTCCCAGAGGGAGATAGAATGAACCCCAATTTCAGGGGATTTATATTACAATTTTCCAGGACTGGGTTCAGGCATATTTGGGGAAAGGGAAATTGTGCATACAATTAGGTGGAAGTGGCAACAAGGGGTACAGTAAGTTGCAAGAGAGCTTAGATGTGGGTAAAGCAAGCAGGCAACTCTTTCTTTGATTTTTGGTGACAGACAAGTTGAAGTCTGTCCCCAGTGAATTTTACTCCAGGGTGTCATTTACTATACTCTTTTGGCTTTAAATGCAAAAAAACTAGTTTAATAAATTTGTTTGTGTGTTGGCAGGGGTGGGAGGTCCTTGAACATAACTCAGAACCTCAGCCTATTTTAGGAGTGGACACATAGTGGCTGGGTGGTTCCCAGATTTCCACCCAACCTTGAACAGTGCACCTTGGCCGGAGTGCTGTGCTGAGTGCTGAGAAAGTTGTCCCTGTTCTCCTCTAGACCAGGTGGGAAGAGAAAAAAAAAAAAAACACTGGGCTTACTTTGGACTCTGAGGTGGTCACTTCTGTGGTCTGGCTAATTTGAAAGTGCTACGAGTCAAAATTAATCCTCTTATGCAGCCCACACTCTGGCAGTGGACTCAAATACATGATTAGTTCAGAAACAG
>NW_007131823.1:0-4106 GCF_000164805.1 Carlito syrichta | reverse complement strand
AATTACAACAAGCCTTCATTTAGAGACCAGATATAAGTAGACACACGATCTCTTCTTTAGAACAACCCTTCTGTAGGTCAAACAGGAAGAAAAAAATTAAAGATTATTAAAAACCATGGGCAATGAAAAAAATCCATAACTGTTTTTTTTTTTTTTTTTGACATGCAAAGAGTTCCAATTTAATTGCTTTAACAAAAGACAGTAGGCCAGGTCACTTCTCTAATCCCAGCACTCTGGGCAGGTCAACAGGGGCAACATAGGGAGACCCCTGTCTCTACAAAAAAATAAAATTAGGTGGGTTTGGTGGTGTGTACCTGTAATCCCAGCTACTTGGGAGGCTGAGATGGGAGGATCACTTGAGCCAAGGAGTTAGAGGTTACAGTGAGCTATGATTGAACAAAGGCAATGTACAAACCAACTTGGTTTTGGTTTTTAGAATTGCTTTTTTCTTACTTTATATTTTCTACAAAGTAGAATAGATGGAGATTTATTGACACAAATGAAATTCTGGAATAAAAGTTTCGGAGACTTAAGATATGCAAATTGATGGCATACTTTTTTTGTGTCCCAACTGTCTGACAGTTGGTTTACCCAGTGACCCATAGGGACATTTGCGGGGCTGCATTGCATTATTCAGTTGACTATATGAATGGTAGTGGGACTGAGAATAAATAAATCAGTTCGTTGTTGTGGATGATCTCAAATTGTGCTCAGTTTTTCCTGGGTTGACAAATATATATTCTTTTTTTTGAGTTGGAGTCTCACTCTGTCGCCCGGACTGGAGTGTAGTGGTCGCTCCCGGCCACCGCAGCCTTGACCTGCTGGGCTCCAGCGTTCCTTCTGCCTCAGCCTTCCGAGCAGCCGGAACTACAGGCGTGCGCTACTATGCCTGGCTGATTTTTTGATTTATTGTAGAGATGAGGTCTCACTGCCCGGGTGGGTCTTGAACCCCCAGACTCAGGCAGTCCACTCTCCTCAGCCTCAAGGCATGGGATTACAGGCTGAGCCACCGAACCTGGCTACAAATATATATTCTTTTACAAACTTTTGAAAGCCAATTTCAGCTTTAAAACTTAATTGACTGAGATACTGATCCATTAAAAAAAAAAGTCAAAGTCTCACTCTGGCAGCCTGACTGAAGTGCAGTGTTACAATCATGGCTTACCACAGCCTCAACCTTCTGCCTTCCGCCTCAGCCTGGGTAGCGGGCCTATAGGCATACATCACTAGGCCTTGCTAGTTTTTCTACTTTTTGTAGAGATGAGATCTCACTATATTGCCCAGGCTGATCTCAAACTCCTGGGCTCAAGCAATTCCCCCTTCTTGACCTCCTTAAATGCTGGGATTACAGGTATGAGCCACCAAGTCCAGCCCTGATCCAATTTTTACCTTACATGATCCATTTTTACAAACTAAACTGGTCAATTTTTAGTGGCCCTTTCTGATATGAACATATCACCAATGAATTTTTTACTTGGGTTTCCCTCTGGTGACTTAGAGATGAAGTCTCACTATATTACCCAGGTTGGGATCAAATTCTTGGGTTCAAGTAATCCTCTGGTCTGAACCTCCCAAGTAGCTGGGACTATAGGTATGAGCCACCATGCCTGACTAAGATGGTGACTTTGGATTGTGGATTTATTTGCTTCCTTTCTTGCTTCTTTTGTCCTTTTTGGAAAGTTTTCTGACATCTTGTATGGTGCCAAAGAAACAGAACCAGTTTTCAGAGCCATCCACAGGTATTACACTCTGGCTGGGGGAAACAAACAATTGGATGAGTTTCCAATGGCCATGTTTGCTCTGCTTTGTCAGTCACTTCCTGAAGTGAACTCTTCCCCCATGAAATGAACTCTTCTTCCTCCATTACTGACTCAAACTATTTTGTATTCATATCAGTGATCTGTTGCTAGACAACAGACCCCACAAAACTTAATAGTTTGAAACAAATATGTTATTGCTCAGAGATTCCCTGGGTTGGGAATTTGGGAAGGGCTGTGTGGGGATGGCTCATCTCTGCTGTATTCTGCTGTCTGTGATACTGGCTGAGGTGACTGACTGAGGTTGGAGGATTCAAGATGGCTTCACCCACATGTCTGGCACCTCAGTTAGGGAAAGCTATACTGGCTGGAGTCTGGCTGAGTCAGTCTCTCTTTCTCTTATAATTTCTCATCCTCTCCAGTCAGTTGGACTTCTTTAGATAGCAGCTGGCATCTAAGATAGCGAAAGCAGAAGGTGCCACACTCTTTAAGGGCCTAGATCTGGAACTGGCATAGGGTCACTTTCCTTGCATCTTGTTACCTGTTGGACAAGATGTTGTCCTTTAGAACCTCTTCCCTATTTCCACCAACCTACCTGATTAGACATGTCAAGGATTCCCAAGTATGTAGTTCAGCTTCTCAGATAAATAGTAGTTGATACAATGCAATGTATTTATTTCTCATATTTTATATGCAGAAAGAAAACTAGATCGTGGAGTCTGTCATATGTCTCCAATGAATGGGGCAGAGAGCAGAGGCCAGGATTTTCACAGAGTGTTTCAGTCTTTCCACACAATAACTGGCTCTGCAGGCATCCTGACTCAACAAGGAACAGTAATTATGTTTCTATAGTAACTTTGTTCCTTTCATTCATGGAAATGTATAACATATGAAAAGCGATGGTGACCATGGCTGGGTAATAACAGGTTTAGGTCTCTGGAGCGTCAGCTGAAGGACAGGCCAGTTGGTCTCAATAGCTGAGAGAGAGGGCAGCTGTTTGAGGATGCATCACAATTGAGTCCTGCTGCTGCTCTTTAAAGATTTATGATGGGGAGGGGAGCTGTGGCAGGCAATCACAAACGAATATATGCAAAGGTTCAAGAAAAACACTAGGTCAGCAGCAGGCAGATACACAGAGACATCTGGTTTATCATAACAACTTTAATATATGTAATGGAGCGGTGGCTCAGCCTGTAATCCCATGCCTTTGGGAGGCTGAGGTGAAAGGATTGCCTGAGCCTGCAGGTTCGAGACCCGCCTGGGCAACTTGGCAAGCCCTCATCTCTGCAATAATTCAAAAAATTAGCTGGGCGTGGTAGCGCGCGTTGTAGTTCCGGATACTCAGAAGGCTGAAGTGGAAGGATCGCTGGAGCCCAGCAGGTAGATGCTGCGGTGGCCGGGAGCGGCCACTGTACTCCAGTCTGGGCGACAGAGTGAGACTCCAACTCAAAAAAAAAAAAAAAGACTGCTAGGCTCTGGCGATCCTGCCTCAGCTTTCCAAGTAGCTGGAATTACAAGCATGTGCTACCACGCCCGGCTGATTTTTTCATTTATTGTACAGATGAGGTCTTGCCTGCCCAGGCGGGTCGTGAACCCGCGGTCTCCCAAAGGCATGGAATTACAGGCTGAGCCATCGAGCCCGGTTTGTAATGGTGTCTTAAAGTCCCAGACCATGCAGAAATTCCAAAAGAGACATAATGCTTCCCAGTCTATAAGTGGGGATGCTAATAACATTGCTTAGTCTAATGGGTGATTATGCAAATTCAGTTAAATAATGCAGGGATATTGCTTTAGCATGAGGTGTGCATGTAGGAAGGTCTCAGTAAATATTAGCCATTATTTGTGGTATTAGCCATTATTTAGTTCTCGTTTCTTCTTTGGAAGAGCATGCTTCTGAAAAGCTAGGGCAGTTTTAACTGATCATTGCTAGTCAGACATAAGCTGGCTTTGGGAAACTCTGAGACTTTTCACCCAGAAGAGTCTGAAGAAGAGTGTGAGGAGGAATCTTCATATTGCCTTCTCTGTAGTGTGTTTGCTCACACTGTTGGGTACATCTAGTTGATACAGAGAAAAACCCTGTATATCATTCAAATGTTTAGTTTCCCTGACACAGAGACTAAGAGTCTTTCTTCTCTCTGACAATGTTGTTCCAAAAAAATATAGTCACCCAAGATAATTTTACATTGACATCTATATCCTCTCCTCGGCACTTCTCCTTTTGCTTTAAATTTTAAATTAAATACACTTTCTATAATCTAATTGTCAGCTATATTTGACCAGCAAGGGGCAGGCATTGTACACGTATCTTTCTGATTCCCCAAAGCTGTAAAATGTTCATCGGATTATAAA
>NW_007131822.1:0-703 GCF_000164805.1 Carlito syrichta | reverse complement strand
TTCCAACTGTCCATTGTTTTATCTAAATGCCAATGTAACCAAAAATGACTAAAAATGGAAAGAAAAATATCCTCCCAGACAATAGTGGTTACATTCTAAGACTTATTTTGTTTTATATCAACAGGAGCTGTGGCTCTTTAAATACTTTACCCTATGGTGATTTGCAGTATGTTTTTTTCTCATGCATTGACTTATTTTTATCTATATCTGTTTCTGAACTAATCAAGTATTTGAGTCCACTGCCAGAGTGTGGTCTGCATAAGAGGATTAATTTTGACTCGTAGCACTTTCAAATTAGCCAGACCACAGAAGTGACCACCTCAGAGTCCAAAGCAAGCCCAGTCTTTTTTTTTTCTCTTCCCACCTGGTCTAGAGGAGAACAGGGACAACTTTCTCAGCACTCAGCACAGCACTCTGGCCAAGGTGCACTGTTCAAGGTTGGGTGGAAATCTGGGAACCATCCAGCCACTATGTGTCCACTCCTAAAATAGGCTGAGGTTCTGAGTTATGTTCAAGGACCTCCCACCCCTGCCAACACACAAACAAATTTATTAAACTAGTTTTTTTTTTGCATTTAAGCCAAAAGAGTATAGTAAATGACACCCTGCAGTAAAATTCACTGGGGACAGACTTCAACTTGTCTGTCACCAAAAATCAAAGAAGAGTTGCCTGCTTGCTTTACCCACATCTAAGCTCTCTTGCA
>NW_007131821.1:0-830 GCF_000164805.1 Carlito syrichta | reverse complement strand
TCAAGCTAATTTACACGCAGTACCTAGCTTATCTGACATTCCACTCTGCCCATTTAGCCATTTCCCGTCAATCACAGGTAGCTGAGCTAGAGCCTGCACAGACCAGAAGATAAACCTACCAATCCCAAGTGCCCCCGTATCCATTAGGAGAAATTACCCAATCATGTAAAAACAAGATTAAAGTTCTTTCCCCTCCCTCTGTAATTGTGCATAAAAACTGCTTGCTATACTGAATCCGGGCTCTCATTCTCAAGCCGCTGTGTCGGCTTCAGTTTGTGAGTCCAGACTCGAGCCTAAATAAAGACCCTCATGTGTTTGCATCGGAGCTGGCTCTTTGTGGTCTCTTGGATTTAAAATCTTGGGTTTAACACCACCATCACCTCTGCTCCTTCCAATATCAGGAAGTAGAGGTTTAATTTAAGTCTTTTGTTTATTTGGAAGAGCTAGCTTGGGTATACCAAATCACAGGAGCAATACTGAAAAGCAACATCTGTTAGGTGCCCCCTGTGGGTGGTGTTGCTGGCACCTAGTGGGTAAAAGCAAAGGAGGCTGTTAAAATTCTACCATGCAAAAAGAAGGAATCCACAACAAAGAATTATCTGGCCCCAAGTGTCCATTGTGCCAAGGTTCAGAAATCTTGCCCTTAGGGCATGGTCTAGCAGACTTGCTGGATTACAGTTTACATTTTTACCAAGGTCCCCAGAGGATTCTAAAGCACTCTAAAATTTGAGAAGCAGTGACTTAGCTCAGTGGCTCTCTATTTCAGCACTTCAGAATCCCTGGAAAGCTCATTTAACCACAATGTGCTGGGTGAGACCCAGCCTCAGAGT
>NW_007131820.1:0-1318 GCF_000164805.1 Carlito syrichta | reverse complement strand
TACTAGACTGTCCCTGTAGATGCCAATAACTCTGTTCAGACTCTGAACTAAATCGACAGGATTGTGCACACCTTTGCCATCATGTAGCTGCCTCAACAGCAAACCAAGAAAGAGACAAAAGTCAGATGGAAGTCATCAGCTATAAAGTCAGCTGTAGGATAAAACTGAGGTTAGATCTAGGGCTGAGCCAGAGACCCAGTAATGAGGAGAGCTACTGAAAACAAAGCTAGGTGCTTAGGCTTTACACGTGGAATAGTGATGCTCCCTTTATGATCCACTTTATGTGTTCTTCCCTCCTGAGGGCTATGGCATTTTCTTACCCACACAGGAGACTGGTCAGCCGCTCCAGGCCTTGTTGTCCATACATGTGACTGTCTGCTCCCCTTTCAATGTGTATCCTGGTGAACAATAATACTCACACCGGGAGTTAAAGTAAGCACCATCTATACACTTAAACCCTCCATTTGCTGGCATGGTAAGGGTAGGACATCGCTTTTCTGAAAATGAGAAAATCTGATATTCAGCATTTCTTAGTTTTAGTCCATAGAGTTTCAGCATGCAGAAATTCTGAAAACATGGGCGCAAAGTTCATAATACAAGTGGAATTAGAGAAACAATGGGTGGTTGTATGTCACACAGAAGTCAGTTTCACATCATACTGGCTTGGGTTGGCAACCCAGCTAAACCAGTATCTTAAGTTGGGTCCCCCAGAAGCTGACCCTGAGATACAGATTTGTGTGCAAGTGGTTAAGTCAGAAAGTGCTCGCCGGGCTCGGTGGCTCAGCCTGTAATCCCGCGCCTTTGGGAGGCTGAGGTAAGTGGATTGCCTGAGCCCGCGGGTTCGAGACCTGCCTGGGCGGCGAGACCTTATCTTTACCATAAATCAAAAAATCAGCCGGGCGTGGTAGCGCACGCCTGTAATTCCGGTTACTCGAAAGGCTGAGGCGGAAGGATCGCCGGAGCCCAGCAGATCGAGGCTGTGGTGGCCGGGAGCGGCCACTGCACTCCAGTTTGGGCGACAGAGTGAGACTCCAACTCAAAAAAAAAAAAAAAAAAAAAAAGAAAGTGCTCCCAGGAGAGACCAGTGAGGGTGTGGGAAAGCAGGACAAGGAAGAGGAGGAAGCCAAGCAAAATGAGATTTCAGACAAAGTCAGCCCCAGCTTGATCCCACAAGAAAGCTCTGGAGCATAAATGACAACTTACTCTGACTTGCCCCCAAGCAAGGAAGCTGGGCTTTCATAATTCTTTACCAGTAAGTCATTGGACAACTATGGACTGTCTACAGGAGATGCTTTCCCTTCTAAAGAGGGGGAGAGGG
>NW_007131819.1:0-1220 GCF_000164805.1 Carlito syrichta | reverse complement strand
AGTAGATCCTAAACTCAGAACTCAAGTAATACTTCCTGGACTTTCCAGGTAAAAGTGATTTCCTGAGGGCTTAACCTAGAGCTGATTAAATTCAGCCATGTGGCTGTAAACTTGCAGGAGCTCACAGCGGGTCTACAGACCTTTCTTGAACAAAATTTCCTTTTTCTAAGGGTTTACAAGTATATTCTAGTCTGTAAGTACTACCTATATTTGTGATATATAGTAGTGCCTCCTTATCCATGGGGAATACATATCAAGACGCCACCTGAAGCCTTGGATAGTGCCAAACTTTATATATATATCATGTTTTTTTCCTATTCAAATGTACCTATAATGAAGCTTAATTTATAAAGTAGGCATTCATTCATTATAAAGTAATGAATGATAACTAATAATAAAATAGAACAAGTATAGAAATATACGGTAATAAATACATGTGAATGTGGCCTCTCTCTCTCTCTCTCTCTCTCTCTCTCTCTGCCTCAGTCTCTCTCTCTCTCTCTCTCTCTCTGTTAAAATATCTAATATTTTTGGACCACAGTTGCCTGAGGGTAACTAAAAACACAAAAAGTGAAACTGTGGATAAGGAGACTACCGTATGTATATATAACCTGTATATACATATATCAAAATTCACATATTTCAATGTAACATACAATAAAAAGAGTTTGTGCCATATTCTGAGGCTTCAAATTATACTAGCTGAACTGGCTACATTTCTAAAAGCTGTGCTGTTGTCAACATGTAGGAAAAAATCTTGCTTTCATTTATTTGCAAAAGAAATTTATTTTGAATGACTTTCAAAAACAAATCTTTGGATGATATTTTCACAGTTTAACAGCTCTGCAGTGATAGTAATTAAAATGTCAGTGAGTGACTTGAATTTAAAGTACATGCAAGCACTATGAGTTAAAGTGAATTAAAAAACATTTAACATAGAGGTTTAGAAAAAGAAAGCTCTTATGCTGCTTCAGTTAAGACAGAGTTTACTAAAGAGAAATCCAAATTGATTATTCAGGGAAGCTTTTTCATCTCCTGGGCCAGTGTGGCAAGTTTTCCAGTTAACCAGAGTTCCTGGGGTAGGTAGTGTCATGTAGCAGTGTCATGTAATGAGGAACCACCAGCAAACTCTGGATGGGAGCCAAAGCACCTGTTCAGGCCCAAGTGTAATGTTTTCTAGCAGTGTGACTCTGGGCAGGTCATCTACCCTCTATAATTTT
>NW_007131818.1:0-1110 GCF_000164805.1 Carlito syrichta | reverse complement strand
GGGTAACTAAAAACACAAAAAGTGAAACTGTGGATAAGGAGACTACCGTATGTATATATAACCTGTATATACATATATCACAAATTCACATATTTCAATGTAACATACAATAAAAAGAGTTTGTGCCATATTCTGAGGCTTCACATTATACTAGCTGAACTGGCTACATTTCTAAAAGCTATGCTGTTGTCAACATGTAGGAAAAAATCTTGCTTTCATTTATTTGCAAAAGAAATTTATTTTGAATGACTTTCAAAAACAAATCTTTGGATGATATTTTCACAGTTTAACAGCTCTGCAGTGATAGTAATTAAAATGTCAGTGAGTGACTTGAATTTAAAGTACATGCAAGCACTATGAGTTAAAGTGAATTAAAAAACGTTTAACATAGAGGTTTAGAAAAAGAAAGCTCTTTTGCTGCTTCAGTTAAGACAGAGTTTACTAAAGAGAAATCCAAATTGATTATTCAGGGAAGCTTTTTCATCTCCTGGGTCAGTGTGGCAAGCTTTCCAGTTAACCAGAGTTCCTGGGGTAGGCAGTGTCATGTAGCAGTGTCATGTAATGAGGAACCACCAGCAAACTCTGGATGGGAGCCAAAGCACCTGTTCAGGCCCAAGTGTAATGTTTTCTAGCAGTGTGACTCTGGGCAGGTCATCTACCCTCTATAATTACCCTCTATAATTCCTTCATCTGCAAACAGGGTCTATAATTACCCTCTATAATTACCCTCTATAATTCCTTCATCTGCAAACAGGGTCAATACTGACATCTCTCTCCATATCGCCTCCCTTTTCTCAATTAGTGTGAATATGTGATGGTATTCCAAGGAAAAGAATCAAAAACAATGCTTGCCATCTCAGGGCACACCATAAATGCTGGTTAAACTTCATTTTCTTTCTTCTCAAATTTAATTCAGACGCACTTACTGAGTATATACTCTGCACGGGACACTGTGCAGGAGCCTGAGAATCTAGAGCTGCACCTTGGTTAATAATGGTTTGCCTCTAACTTTTAAAACTCAAAACTTAAAAAATTGTATTGTGTAAACATTAAGGCAAACAACATGATGTTTTGATATACATATACACAGTGAAATGATTGCTGCAGGTA
>NW_007131817.1:0-1029 GCF_000164805.1 Carlito syrichta | reverse complement strand
CTGCAAACAGGGTCAATACTGACATCTCTCTCCATACCGCCTCCCTTTTCTCAATTAGTGTGAATATATGATGGTATTCCAAGGAAAAGAATCAAAAACAATGCTTGCCATCTCAGGGCACACCATAAATGCTGGTTAAACTTCATTTTCTTTCTTCTCAAATTTAATTGAAACGCACTTACTGAGTATATACTCTGCACGGGACACTGTGCAGGAGCCTGAGAATCTAGAGCTGCACCCTCGGTTAATAATGGTTTGCCTCTAACTTTTAAAACTCAAAAACTTAAAAAATTGTACTGTGTAAACATAAGGCAAACAACATGATGTTTTGATATACATATACACAGTGAAATGATTGCTGCAGGTAAGCCATTTAACTAACAACAGAAACAATTTACTAAGAATAATCTATTTTTTATGTTTATTTTTTATCTTTTTTTAGTTGGAGTCTCACTCTGTTGCCCAGGCTGGAGTGCAGTGCCATGCTCATGGCCAATGCAGCCTCGACCTGCTGGGCTCAGGTGCTCCTTCTGTCTCAGCCTTCCAAGTAGCTGGAACCACAGGCACACACCACCACACCTGGCTGATTTTTTAATTTATTGTAGAGATGAGTTCTCACCAAGTTGCCCAGGCTGGTCTCGAATCCTGGGGCCCAGACAATCCTGTCACCTCCACTTCCCAAAGTGCTGGGATTACAGGTGTGAGCCACCGTACCTGGCCAGAAATATCTATTCTTAAACATTCAGGGTAGGCTTTAGAGCATCACATATTTTGACTATCTGGTCTACCTGCCACGCTTGCAATGCTGTGAGGTGAGGATGAACTCTGAGATCATCAAGGCACCGAGGGTATCAGGCAATTCCTACTACAGATGCATGCGTCACCTGTGAATGATGTGTTTTAGAAAGATTTTTCAGCAAAATTTATAAAGAGATTTTTTTAAGCCCTCACTTATTAAGAAGTTTCATGAATCAAATATCTCCTTACCCCCAAACATCTGATTACACATTTGTGCTATGATTAATTGGT
>NW_007131816.1:0-8167 GCF_000164805.1 Carlito syrichta | reverse complement strand
AAAGAAGAGAGAAATAGGAAAGACATCTTCAGAAAATGTGTCGCCTTACTCTCGCAGTCCCAGTCTGACTGCATTTCAAATTTTGGACCTCCAAATAGTGGCCCATGGTTTCTTATGTGTCTCTGGGTAGGGAGGTTATGATCAAGGGACTAGGTGTCAGACATATTGAATATGAATTCGAGCTCCTCTATAAATAGCTGTGTGATCTTGAACAAGTAATCTAACCTGTCTGAGTCAATACCTATACTTATACCATAGGGCTGCTACAAGGACTAAACAAAAATTGCATATCAAGCACCTAGCACAGTGTCTAGTACAATAATGTATGTTCAATACATGCTTGCTCTTTTTAATATTTCCTTTAGCTAGATACATAGATCTTTTGAGGGAAAGAGACAGCATACATAGTGGGAGAAGTGGTCAATAATTGGTTAATTTGGATTTCTTCTGAGCCATACACATATTTTCATAAAAAGTCTTAATACTGTTGTTAATCAATTTGAATGAAGCTATAATTTCTAGGTTTTTGCAACAAGATATAATTTGGGCTTAAATTCACAGGACAATTGTTCCCCATAGATAAGTGCCCCTCCCTTCTAGATGTCCCCAATTATGCCCATTTAGGTAACATGGTGATACCTTCCCCAGATGGCAAAGTCACAGGGTGTTTGGATTTTGGTCTCATAGTTGCCCCAGAGCACAGCTAGGATGAAACTAATATGTCAGAATCTTCCCCTGTGCCTTTGGGAGATCTTCTCTGAGATTCACAAAATGTAAAGGCAAGACCAGTTCCTCGGTGGGGAAGTTCCCACAGTGGCCACTGCACCAATATCCCACATTGAATGGGGACCAGTGAAGAGTTCCCTTAAGCCTGCCAGGACCTCAATACCGTGTACAGAAGCCACTTCCTGCAGCTGCCTGGCTCATGGCTCCACCCCACCACCTGAGCTGTCAGTGAGTGTGGTAAGTTCGCCATCATGTGGCCAGGAAGGAAGATAGACCCTATTTTACTTTCCCAGGAATTCTCTTCTGAGGATGTGCTTCTGACTGCTTCTCAGCCATGAACACCAACAGTCTTGTCCAGGTCTTATGCAAAGACTGCTATTTTACTTTTATGATTCAGTATTCCCTTAGGCTAATACTTTCATCATATAATATTTTTTCAGATAACTGCAAGTAGATCCTAAACTCAGAACTCAAGTAATATTTCCTGGACTTTCTAGGTAAAAGTGATTTCCTGAGGGCTTAACCTAGAGGTGATTAAATTCAGCCATGTGGCTGTAAACTTGCAGGAGCTCACAGCGGGTCTACAGACCTTTCTTGAACAAAATTTCCTTTTTCTAAGGGTTTACAAGTATATTCTAGTCTGTAAGTACTACCTATATTTGTGATATATAGTAGTCCCTCCTTATCCATGGGGAATACATATCAAGACACCACCTGAAGCCTTGGATAGTGCCAAACTTTATATATATATCATGTTTTTTTCCTATTCAAACGTACCTATAATGAAGCTTAATTTATAAAGTAGGCATTCATTCATTATAAAGTAATGAATGATAACTAATAATAAAATAGAACAAGTATAGAAATATACGGTAATAAATACATGTGAATGTGGCCTCTCTCTCTCTCTCTCTCTCTCTGTTAAAATATCTAATATTTTTGGACCACAGTTGCCTGAGGGTAACTGAAAACACAAAAAAGTGAAACTGTGGATAAGGAGACTACCGTATGTATATATAACCTGTATATACATATATCACAAATTCACATATTTCAATGTAACATACAATAAAAAGAGTTTGTGCCATATTCTGAGGCTTCAGATTATACTAGCTGAACTGGCTACATTTCTAAAAGCTGTGCTGTTGTCAACATGTAGGAAAAAATCTTGCTTTCATTTATTTGAAAAAGAAATTTATTTTGATGACTTTCAAAAACAAATCTTTGGATGATATTTTCACAGTTTAACAGCTCTGCAGTGATAGTAATTAAAATGTCAGTGAGTGACTTGAATTTAAAGTACATGCAAGCACTATGAGTTAAAGTGAATTAAAAAACATTTAACATAGAGGTTTAGAAAAAGAAAGCTCTTATGCTGCTTCAGTTAAGACAGAGTTTACTAAAGAGAAATCCAAATTGATTATTCAGGGAAGCTTTTTCATCTCCTGGGCCAGTGTGGCAAGCTTTCCAGTTAACCAGAGTTCCTGGGGTAGGTAGTGTCATGTAGCAGTGTCATGTAATGAGGAACCACCAGCAAACTCTGGATGGGAGCCAAAGCACCTGTTCAGGCCCAAGTGTAATGTTTTCTAGCAGTGTGACTCTGGGCAGGTCATCTACCCTCTATAATTTTGGGTTCCTTCATCTGCAAACAGGGTCAATACTGACATCTCTCTCCATACCGCCTCCCTTTTCTCAATTAGTGTGAATATATGATGGTATTCCAAGGAAAAGAATCAAAAACAATGCTTGCCATCTCAGGGCACACCATAAATGCTGGTTAAACTTCATTTTCTTTCTTCTCAAATTTAATTCAAACGCACTTACTGAGTATATACTCTGCACGGGACACTGTACAGGAGCCTGAGAATCTAAAGCTGCACCCTCGGTTAATAATGGTTTGCCTCTAACTTTTAAAACTCAAAAACTTAAAAAATTGTATTGTGTAAACATAAGGCAACATGATGTTTTGATATACATATACACAGTGAAATGATTGCTGCAGGTAAGCCATTTAACTAACAACAGAAACAATTTACTAAGAATAATCTATTTTTTATGTTTATTTTTTTATCTTTTTTTAGTTGGAGTCTCACTCTGTTGCCCAGGCTGGAGTGCAGTGCCACGCTCATGGCCAATGCAGCCTCGACCTGCTGGGCTCAGGTGCTCCTTCTGTCTCAGCCTTCCAAGTAGCTGGAACCACAGGCACACACCACCACACCTGGCTGATTTTTTAATTTATTGTAGAGATGAGTTCTCACCAAGTTGCCCAGGCTGGTCTCGAATCCTGGGGCCCAGACAATCCTGTCACCTCCACTTCCCAAAGTGCTGGGATTACAGGTGTGAGCCACCGTACCTGGCCAGAAATATCTATTCTTAAACATTCAGGGTAGGCTTTAGAGCATCACATATTTTGACTATCTGGTCTACCTGCCACGCTTGCAATGCTGTGAGGTGAGGATGAACTCTGAGATCATCAAGGCACTGAGGGTATCAGGCAATTCCTACTACAGATGCAATGCATCACCTGTGAATGATGTGTTTTAGAAAGATTTTTCAGCAAAATTTATAAAGAGATTTTTTTTAACCCTCACTTAGTTAAGAAGTTTCATGAATCAGAATATCTCCTTACCCCTAAACATCTGATTAACGCATTTGTGCTATGATTAATTGGTTAATTCCTGAAGCTGTAAAGGCAGAAACTATAGGTAAGAATGAGTATTTGCATTCACAGGTCACAAAAAAGTGTGGTATATAATTGGAAACACACCTGGACATAGGCACCAGGTACCAGTCATTATATTAGAAAAATTATTCACTTGTGTGGAAAACAACAGAAGGATACTTTCAGCCAAAAGCTGACCAGTACTCCCCTGATTCTCCTATACCACAGACACATCACAACAGAGCAGGGTAATGTCCTCTTGCCAGAATGTGGACAAATTTCCTGGGTAAACTGCCACAATAAAACTTTGTTAACCAATTTCCTTCAAATTTTTCCTCTTCTGTAAAAGCAATCAGATTCAGAGAAGGCATCTAAATTTATCTTCATTCTCTCAGGGCTTCCTACGCTTCAGAAAAAAATATTTGACCAATAGAAATATTTGAGTCTTAGTAGAAGGTTCTTGATTAGGCTTTTTATACCTGCTGGGGAGTGAATTATTGGAAATGTGTAGAGATGGAACTCTTTATCATCAAGTTTCATTTGAGCAACACACTTTAATTTATCACTTTAGGAGCCATGCTGGGCTCAGAAAGGGCACGATGAAATGAGCTCATGAAAATCAAGTTTTCTCATTCCCCATTTATCTCAGTACATTAGCAGCACTGGGTCCAGATTTGACCTTGGGTGGTTTACTCTGGATGTTTCTGGCTGTAATGCATGAAACAGGCTGAACTCATGTCTTGATTTTCATTTTCATCAGCTACAGCTTGCCTTTGCAGAAGTGAGGACAGTAAAGAAACTTATAAGAATAAAATGACCATCAGGATGCTGAGGGACAGCATTTCAGAGATTTCCAAATGCTTTTTGTTTTCTTTCTTTTATTTTTCTTTTTTGTTTTGCTTAAATGGGAGCATATGTATATTTATTTTTAAGTTTTTTTCCTTCAACAGTTAATTAGAACTTAAATGTGTTGTGTCTGGTCACTTTATTACAGTCTGTTCCACAGGGCAAAAAGGAAAGTTCTCCTGGCATCAGCAGGTCCTCATTAGCACATAAGCAAAGCATTCACCTTTAAATCTAGGGTGTGAATACCCAACTTCATCATCTTCTAGCGGTGAGTCTCCCGATCACCGATTTTTTTTACAATAAAAAAGAATAGAAACTGCAGCAAGAAAAGGCACATGGTATGGACGCATATTTCAAAGCATTGCTTTGGCACAGTCCATGCAAGAGGTGCTATTAGAATGCAGAATCAAGAGCAAAAGCTTCTGTGGCCATTCATGAAGGAACAGGGGACCTCTCAGAGTGAACCTGGCTGGGCTGAGGTTGCCAAAAACCAATCAAAATGAGCCTCAAACTGTTTTTTGGAATCACCATATGCCAACTGAAATTCTGGAATAGGGAAAGGGAGAGAGTCAACTTCACTCTGAGAAGATGCCAATGTATACAAATCTCATGCCAGGGGAGATGCAACAAAATTTGTGCATCAAACATAGCCCATAGTTTCTCCAGCAGTCAAAAAAAAACCCAATAGAACTGGGTGTTTTGGGTACCTGAAAATCAGTCCATCTTGTGAAATGAATTTGGGTGAAGCATAAGGAGGTAAATCAAATGTCCTTTTTTAATGATGAAAGAAATGCAACACTGCTTTGGTATACATAATTTGTAGGAAATGAGGGCTGAGATAAATGATCTGGATGTTTATTCAAAACCACTCACCAAGGCATGACTAAAGTAACATTTCTTAAAGTAAAGATTCTTGTTACCAATAAAAACCAAAGCCTCAGAGAGAAAAATCTCTATATTATTTTAACTCACTTGCAAGTTGGAGCTGAGTTGTTTTTATAATATTAAATATTGAATCCCAGTAAGTGATGAATCCTTAATCCTTGAAGTGGTAGCAGGTCTCAAACTTCAAATCATTAATCTTAAATTCGGAAATCTTCCCTCCTGACTCATATCTAACCATTGACCTTTGTGTTAGCTCTATTTTGGTCACATATTTAGCTACACTTACCTGCAACCATAACAGACAAGGACACTCTGTGAGGTTACTCAACCCTCCATGTGGGATGAACTAATGAGTAATGACCCCCTGTTCCACTTGTATTCTGGATGAGAGATGTATAGTATGAAAATTGAAAGTGGGGAGGTAATGACAGTTGGACCATGTCCACTTGGAAAAGACCCCCTCCCCAAAATAGAGAAGCCCAGTTCTGTATTCTACATTGTTGCAGATTTTCTCACCTTGTCTTTGGACGCCCAGACCTGTAGAGAATTACAAACTATTTATTATTTCATATCAAAAAATGAAAATAGGAGCAGAGCACGGTAGCACATGTCTAATTCCGGGTTATTTGGGAGACTGAGGCCAGAGGATCGCTTCAGCCCAGGAGTTTGGGACCAGCCTGAGCAACATAGTAAGGCCTTGTCTCAAAACAAACAAACAAATAAACATGAAAACCAGGAAAGCAACCTAACAACATGAGTCAAAAGCCTATGCTCAAATCATTTGATCCAATCATTCCAGTTCTGAGAATCTATCCCAAGGAAATAATAGAACTGCATGTGAATCTTCAATCATCCAAATTAAACACACACACACAACCAGATACATGAACAGCAAACTGTCTTTCTCTCTCTGTCTATACACACACACACACACACACACTTTTCCCTCAGTTGTTATCCTGGTTAACTTGGCTATAGCATTTATAACATTTAGCATGAATGACCACCCATCCATTTCATGAAGCTCTCTTCTGCATTGGGTTTTAAATGATAACTCCTTCTTGATTATCTTACTCCTTCCTGAACAGACTCTCTGGACAGTTTCTCTTCATCAGCCTGCTATTTGTATATTAGTGTGTCCTAGGAGTCCAATATCAGTCCTTTACATATTTCTGAACTCTTTTCTTGGATCATCTTACTCATATAGTTGCCTCAAACTATCCCCCAATTACTGATGACAAACCCATTGTTTGCAACCTTGAACTTTCTTCTAAAATCAGGTTAGAATTTTCAACTGCTTTCTGGATATCTCTATATTCACACTTAATCTGCTCAAAATCAGATTCCTTTTCTCACCACTAAATCTATGCATCCCCCGGTGTTTCCCGTTTCAGCAAATAACATCACCTTTTAGCTAGTCTGCCACATGGAAAATCTCTGCCTCTTTTTCTTCTGTCTTCCTCAGCTGCCTCATTCTACTTATATCTCCAAACCTTTCCAATCTACCCCAGAAATGGTTCTCAAATTCTTCCCCAATTTCAACTTCATTGTCTGAGTTGAGATGAATTGTAGTGATAAAACCTTTATATAGCCTTCTACTCAGTCTCTCACTACTAGCCTCGGTTCAAACTCCCAATCACCCCCAGCCTTGCAACAAGGTTTCCTCAAAATTACCTTGGGAGATTGTTTTTAAAACAAAAATCATGTTATTCATCTCTGCAACCGTCTTTTATGTTTCTCTATTTCTACTGAGTTAAATCTAAAGTCCTCGATATCACATTTAATGCACACACAATCTGGCTTCAATCCAGTCAGACTTGTTTTCCAAACATTCCATGAATCCGAAGTTTCTGGGTCATTCCACCATGCTTTTCCCTCAAGGTGTCTCTTCCTTTCCCCTCTGCTTGTCTAAATCCCTCTCTCAAGTGGCATTTCTATTATAACTTCCCAGATCACCAACCATTAAAGTTTATCCTGCCCACTCTCACCCCTCTTGTTCAATATTGCATTGGAGGTCCTAGCTCAGGCAATTAGACTTGAGAAGGAAATCACGGGTATCCAAATAGGAAAAGAGGAAGTCAAATCATCCCTCTTTGCTGATGATATGATGCTATACCTTGAAAATACAAGAGAATCTGTCAAAAACCTGCTTGAACTGATAAAGGACTTTGGGAAAGTCTTGGGGTACAAAAATAAATGTGCAAAAGACAGTCACCTTCCTTTACACCAACAACAAGGAGGCAGAGATGCAAATAAAAAGCACAATCCCATTCACAACAGCCACCAAAAAAATGAAATATCTTGGCATCTTCCTAACGAGAGAAGTGAAAGACCTTTACAATGAAAATTGCAAAACACTGCCTAAAGAAATCCAAGAAGACACAAACAAATGGAAAAAATATTCCATGCTCAAGGATAGGAAGAATCAACATTGTTAAGATGTCCATCCTACCAAAGGCAATCTACAGATTGAAGGCAATACCCATTAAGCTACCAACATCCTTCTTCTCAGACCTGGAAATGACAATACAGAAATTCATATGGAAACATAAACAACCATGATTGTTGCTAAAACAATCCTTAGCAAAAGAAACAAAGCAGTAAGTATCACACTTCCAGACTTCAAACTTTACTATAAGGCTACAGTAATCAAAGCAGCATGGTACTGGTTGCAGGCACATAGACCAATGGAACAGGACAGAGATTCCAGAAGCAAAGCCTCAATTCCTTAGACCAACTCATCTTTGACAGCCTCCACCACCCACCACTGGGGAGAGGAGAACCTATTCAGTAAATGGTGCAGGGAAAACTGGCTGACCACATGCAGAAGATTGAAACAGGACCCCTACCTATCACCATACACAAAAATTAACTCTAAATGGATCAAAGACCTGAATGAAAAACCTCAAACTATAAGAATCTTAGAAAATGCAGGAGACACCCTTATGAAAATAGGAACTGACAACCAATTCCTATTCAGAACCGTAAAGGCCAATACCTTAAGAAATAAAATAGACAAGTGGGACCTCATCAAATTAATGAGCTCTA
>NW_007131815.1:0-1034 GCF_000164805.1 Carlito syrichta | reverse complement strand
TTGGGTGAAGCATAAGGAGGTAAATCAAATGTCCTTTTTAATGATGAAAGAAATGCAACACTGCTTTGGTATACATAATTTGTAGGAAATGAGGGCTGAGATAAATGATCTGGATGTTTATTCAAAACCACTCACCAAGGCATGACTAAAGTAACATTTCTTAAAGTAAAGATTCTTGTTACCAATAAAAACCAAAGCCTCAGAGAGAAAAATCTCTATATTATTTTAACTCACTTGCAAGTTGGAGCTGAGTTGTTTTTATAATATTAAATATTGAATCCCAGTAAGTGATGAATCCTTAATCCTTGAAGTGGTAGCAGGTCTCAAACTTCAAATCATTAATCTTAAATTCGGAAATCTTCCCTCCTGACTCATATCTAACCATTGACCTTTGTGTTAGCTCTATTTTGGTCACATATTTAGCTACACTTACCTGCAACCATAACAGACAAGGACACTCTGTGAGGTTACTCAACCCTCCATGTGGGATGAACTAATGAGTAATGACCCCCTGTTCCACTTGTATTCTGGATGAGAGATGTATAGTATGAAAATTGAAAGTGGGGAGGTAATGACAGTTAGACCATGTCCACTTGAAAAAGACCCCCTCCCCAAAATAAAGAAGCCCAGTTCTGTGTTCTACATTGTTGCAGATTTTCTCACCTTGTCTTTGGCCGCCCAGACCTGTAGAGAATTACAAACTATTTATTATTTCATATCAAAAAATGAAAATAGAAGCAGAGCACGGTAGCACATGTCTAATTCCGGTTATTTGGGAGACTGAGGCCAGAGGATTGCTTCAGCCCAGGAGTTTGGGACCAGTCTGAGCAACATAGTAAGGCCTTGTCTCAAAAACAAACAAACAAATAAACATGAAAACCAGGAAAGCAACCTAACAACATGAGTCAAAAGCCTATGCTCAAATCATTTGATCCAATCATTCCAGTTCTGAGAATCTATCCCAAGGAAAAAATAGAACTGCATATGAATCTTCATCATCCAAATTAAACACACACACACAACCAGATACATGA
>NW_007131813.1:0-12407 GCF_000164805.1 Carlito syrichta | reverse complement strand
TTCCTATAAGCACCTCCACCGCAAAGCAGACTTATTTTTACTTATCATTGCCCAATATTGGATTACATGCCTAGCCCTGGGGTTATTATTGACAAAGGGGAATTATATTTTGACTTAAAGTTATCATGGCTCATCATTTGCAGAGGGACACATTGCTCTTGGCCACAACCTATGATCTTATAGTAAAAAGAAAGGGGAAAATGACTACTGGACAGGCAATTAGAAACTTTGGCCACACAGAGATTATTTATTTTGCTTCTGTGAGATCCACTCTTCCTTGGTATACTTATTTTAATCCCAAAGAGACCATTTGCTATTTGTCTATCAGTGATCCCCAAACCCTCTATCTCATTTGTTTGAAATTGCAGGGGCAGAAGGTAGTGAGGCCTAGTGAAAAAAGCATGATGGATTTTGATGTCAGGCAGACTGGATTTGAATCCCTGATTTACCACTTACCATGCATAACCTTGGGCAAGTTTAGAACCTCTGAGACTCCCTACTTATAAGTTTAAGATAACAATATCAACTTGCCAGAGTTATTGTAGAGATTTAATGAGATAATTCATAGAAATTACCTAGCATAGTACATATCAGACACTCAATGTGTATTTCCCTTTCCTTTTTTCATCTGGGGAAACAAAAAAAAATCACTTGGGACAAGATTGGGAGAGTAGGGAGGGTGGGGCATGGGGTTCATGCCATTTGGGGTCTAAAATTGCTGAACACTCAGTGCGGTGTGGGCACGTGCACTCACAAATCACCCATCATGAGATGAGCACGTGTCGAAAGAATCTCCAAAATCTTCCAGAAATCAGTTTTCATATAACTGAGGAGCTAGATCAATTAAGAAATAGAATAAAGAATTTGACTTTAGCAGGTTTTTTCTCCATACTCATCCATATTCACATAAAAGCTCCCTCCCCATCTTCAAAAACCTTGTGGGTAGGTAGGTAGCAGTGTGCCCTGTGTTAGGGTGGTGTCCAGATACTAAGAGAAACTTACTAAAACCATGCATGAATTCCTTAATTGGTTTTTTAAAATATCTTTTCATGTTTAATATAGGAAACACAATCCTCTTTAGGTATTTTAGGCAATAAGGCATTTCATGTAGGAAATAAGGTACTCAAAATCGGAAGGTCTGGAATAATGGAAGTCAAAAAGTATGTTTAAGGTCAAATGGCACCACGACTTCAATCCATATGCCAGGAACTCCTGTCACTTCTCTTATCATCACTGCCAGCATTACATCCTCCCTACTCCACAGAGTTGATGAAGGAACATTGAGCACAGTGCCCTACTGCTGCCAGCACTCATATCTGCTGAAGTCCATTTGCTGCATAAGCAACTGCAGAAAAGTATTCCTTCTCTTTCTTTCTTTTTTTAACTTTAAAATTTTTTCTATTTTAAAATTATGGGGTACATTTGAGGGTCAGATATACAAATATTCACTGTACAGGCACCCTTGTTGATGAGGTGTGCCCCCCATTCCCCCCAATCCCCCTACTGGGAATATACCTAGAAGAACTCAAAACCTCTTTCATCTTCCAAATTTCTAAAAGTACACCCATCTAAAAGTACACCCATCCTAGGGATAAGGGAGGCTAGAACCTGTACTTTTTAACCTTCCAGCCTCTGAAATACAGATAAGTAGGTATAAAGATGCTATAAATGGGTACCAATTATAGTGTTTAGCATAACTCATTTGTTCATACATATTTACACATATGATAGCTTATTCTGCAAATAATCTATGGTAGAATGTTAGCTACTATATATTTGTGAAATACCTCTCTGTGGTTTTTTAGGAGATTTGAACAACTGATTTTATTATTTGAACACCTACAAGATATGCATGACAAATGTCTTCCCTCAAAATATGAAAGTCTAGTCCAGCTAGGTGATTGGACATAGGCACATTAATGATACTTATTGACAGCAGATATTCATTTTTTTAATTTTATTCTAATTAAAACTCCAACAAACCTATTAAATGCTTAATACTAATAAATGACTTCAGAAATGTTTCTGTATACAAAATCAATATACAAAAATCAATTTTATTTCTATGCACTGAAAATAAACAATTCAAAAATAAAATTAAGAAAAATTTCACATACAATAGCATTGAATTAGGAATAATTTTAGCAAAAGGAGTGCAAAATTTATACTCTGAAAACTACAATACATTGTTGAAAAAAATTAAGGATCTAAGTAAGTAAAAGGACATGAAATGAAAGACAATGTTGTTAAGATGGAATACCGGTCAAGTTGATCTACGGATTGAATACAATCCTACCAAAATCCCAGCTGTATTTTTGCATAAATGGACAAACTGATCCTAAATTTGTTTGGGGCCTCCAGAATGTTAAGTCAGGCCCGCTGGGGTGTGAGTGTCTGGTGTGCAATCTGATGCCACGTGAAATATGCAAAGAATTGCACAGAAGTTAGATTAGAAAACATCGCTTATTTAGAAACTAAATTAGAGAGAGAGAAAAACAGGAGATTCACCTCCCCAAGGCAGGGGAGGGGGCTAAAGCTTAAGAAAACATTGCCTGGCCATAGTTCAAAGAGCACAAGGACACCCCATAGCTTAGCAAGGCAATGGCCAATAGTCAAAATTAAGTGTTTGTAGATAGTGATGCTTTGCGCTCAGGGGGAAACAAGGTTGCTGGGAAACTGAAGCTGTCTTGCTCAGCATTCAGAGGTAGGCTGAGAATTCTTATTGGACATTTGTCTTACTGTAGAAAAGGTCAATCCTGCAAATTATCTTAGAACATGAGACATGCACTTCCAAGGCTGCCAAAGGTGGCTGACACTTTTGTGCTGAGAATTCTTTCCCATAGATGTACAAATGGCTGTCTTCTCCAAGCCTGGCTTAGGGTCAGAGGTATGCGGAACTACAAGCTCCCAGGGGGAGGAATAGCCCATTCTAAGTCCCTTTGAATTTATACTTTTATTGCTATTTGCTCTAAGTGCGTTCTTGTTCTCATTGTGCCTCAGATCCACTTGAAACATATTTCTATTAAAATTAATTTTGGCTGCTGCTCCAGCTGCCGTCATCATGGTGCAGAGGTTTAAGTTCCACAAGCAGAAGCTGCAAAAGCAGGTGGGACTTCCTGAACTGGGACGTCACCGACCACAACCTGCACGAGCTGCGCGTGCTGCAGCGTTACTGGCTGCGGCGGCAGGAGTACTAAAAGCGATACAACCAGCTGAGCGGTGCTCTGCGCGAGCTGTCGCGGCGCTTGAATGACCTGCCGGAGCGCGACCCGTTCCGTGTGAGCGCCTTGGCCGTGCTGCTGGACACGCTGTATACTCTAGGCCTGGTGCCCACACGCGGCTCGCTTGAGCTCTGCAACTTCATCAAGGCCTCGTCCTTCTGTCCCTGCCACCTGCCCACCGTGCTGCTCAAGCTGCACATGTTGCAGCATCTCTAGGCTTCTGTGGCCTTTGTGGAGCAAGGCCAAGTGTGCGTGTGCCCCGGCTTGGTTACCGACCCCGCCTTCTTTGTTACGCACAGCATGGAGGACTTTGTTGCCTTGGACAAGGTGTCGATTTGTCCAAGATCAGGCGGCACTTGTTGGAGTACAATGAGAGAGTGATGATTTAGATCTGGGTGCCTGGTTTCCTTCTCTCCACGGCTGCCTTTTCCGGATGGGGAAACTGAGGCCTGATGCTGGAAATTCTAGGAAGATGCTCTCCACAAGGGTGTCAGCCGGTCCTTAATAACTTGTTTTCTCAACTACAGGCCATGCATAGAGTAGGGGGTGAGAGGTGAGGGGTGGGGGGTGAGTTGCATTCCTGTCTTCCAGGAAGTTTTCTTAGAACTTGGGCCCTTTCTTGGGAGACAGTTGGGAGACAGTAGGAGGCAGTTTTGTGCTGCACTAGGGAATAGTTAGCTTCTTGTGTCGGAAACTTTCTAGTATCAGAGCAAGAATGTGCCTCATCCTCCACCATCCGTTTCCCTTTATCGTCTTTTTTAGCAGGCAGGTTCCATTTATTTAACTCGAATTCTTGCTCCTGGTCGCAATTAAACTGTGTTCGATGATGGAGAGTTTGGGCTCAAGTTTTCATAAAATGAGCGAGACTTGAGTATTCAGCTTACCTCTCCTTTAAAGGAATGCTTTCCTAATGCCAATAAATGGACCGACTGCTTTTTAAGTGCAAATAAAATAAAATAAAATAAAATTTGAAATAGATGACAATTTAAAAAATTAACACATATTGATACTACCCCTAATCTTCTTTGGAGATTTCCTGTATATGGTCCCTAATGAATGACAATGACGATCACTTTAGGGGCATGGTGCTGGAGGTTGTATGAGTACAACTTAAGTCTAATTTTACTAAGTGACAACTTAGTTAAACAGTAAGTTCTGTAGAAGTTCAGAGGAGGGATGAGTTCCAGACTTTAAAGACTTTCTGTTCTCTAACTCTGGGAAATTTTAGTATAGAGTTTTTGCTTTTTTTAATATAAACTTTTAATTTTAGAATAGTTTTAGATTTACAGAAAGTTGAGAAGATATTAATAGAACAGAGTCCCATGCATCCCACACCCGCTTTCCCCTATTATTAACATGTGACATTAGTATGGCACATTTGTCACAATACATGCACCAAGTTTGATGTATTATTATTAACTAGAGTTCATACTTTATTCAGATTTCCTTTTTCTGTTCCAGTATTTTATCCAGGACACCATATTACATTAAATGATTATGTTTCCTTATGCTCCTCTTGGCTGTGACAGTTTCTCAAACTTTCCCTGTTTTGATGACCTTGACAGTTTTGAGGAATACTGGTCATGTATTTTGTAGAATGTCCCTAAATTGGAATTTGTCTCATGTTTTTCTCACGATTGGACTGGGGTTGTGTGTTTTCTGAAAAAGACCACAGAGATGAAGTACCATTATCAGAACATCACATAGAGGGTATATACTGTCAACATGATCACTCTGATGTTGACCTTGATTACCTGACTGAAGTCATGTTTGTCAGGTTTCTTCACTGCAAAGTTACACTTTCTCCCCCCTTTTTCGTGTTGTGCTCTTTGGAAGTCACTATGCAGCCCACACACTTCAGTGAGGGACGGAGGAGTTATGCTCTACCTCCTCGAAGGTGGAGTATCTGTCTACATAAATTATTTGGAATTCTTTTGCATGGGAGATTTGTCTATTCTCATATATTTCCTTATGTACTTATTTATTCAATCATTTATTTACACAATTATAGATTCATGGACATTCATATTTTGGGTTATAATTCACTGCTAATTTATATTTTGCTTAAATTGTTTCAGTTTTAGCCACTGGGAACTCTTTCAGTTGGTTCCTGTGTGTCCCTTTGACATAATCCCATCTTTGTGTGTTTATGTATGTATGTATGTATGTATGTATGTAGTACTTCTTTACTTTCTGGTACTACAAAATGCTCCAAGCTCATCTCATATAATTTCTGCCCCAATCTTAGAATCTGCCATTTCTCCAAAAAATCCTTGTTTTCTTTTTGTAGAGACAATATTTAGAAGCCAAGGTTTGAGTGCTATGAGAACTTATTGCTATTGGCGTGCTTCGCCTAGATCTTCTCGGTGAACAAGTGTATTCACACACACTTATCCATTCATATTTATTTCTATATCTCTTTCTATATACATTGAAAATTAATTCATACTGATACCTCTTATTCTATCCAACACCAGAGAGTTAATATTAGCTTTCTTTCATGTTCTTATCTCTCTTTTCCAACAGTTAGAAACCTGACTCCCATTATTTCAAATTTCTTTACCTATTTGATCATCCCCCCATATGTAGCTAATCCATTGTCTCTTCCAGTATTTTCTCCCCCATCTGGATGCTCTTACCAATATGGAAACCCTCCTTACCTTACTTGTCTGTGACTCTCCTGCCAGATTATCTTCCCATGTGCATTTTCTCTTTGCTCTTTTTTCTCTTTATGCCCTGCTTGGGCTCTGACATCCTGCTCTGGCCTACCATGCCTCCCTGTCCTTTCTGGTACAGATATCTACCTTGCTCTGTTTCACCTAAAGGCTTTAGAACTGCATTGTTCAAGAGGAGAAAGGTTGGGAAGGGGAAAGAGCGTTCCTATGCTTTCTTAAAAATTACATTGCATATATTTGTATGTCAAAACAATTTATTATTTCATGTTAGAAATTTTTGGTATTTATATAAAGAGGGTTATGTATAGTATATAGTCCTTTGGGATTTGCTTTGCATACAATAAGTTCAATTCAGTTCATCCATATTGTTGCTGTCACAAATAAGCTTTGCCATGTCTTAAAATCTTTCTTAATGCATTTTGGGGGTTATGTCCAGTTCTTTTCTCATTCAGAATTCTATGATAATCCATTTCCCATGTCAACAAAACTCTTCAAAATGAACATTATGGTGTTAAGAATGGGACATAATATAATCAACCATTTCTCGTAGTTGGATATTTAAGTTGATTCCTATTTTTTGCAGTTACAGACTATTCTGTATTCAGCTTTTATGTTTGTAAATCTTTGCCTACATTTTAAATTATTTTTTAGGCTAAAGACTTGAAGGAATGACTGGGTTGGAGGTCTGTATATTTTAATGTTTTTGATGTATGACTGTAAGTTGTTTTATAGAAATGGTCTATCAATTCAGATTCCCTCGAATGTTACCTAAGAGTACTTCTTTTATCATCATTTCAATGGCAGCAGTATTCTAATTTTATTTTTAACTTGATAATGTGGTAGATTTATAAAATAATATTTCAATACTATTAATTTACATTTTCTTGTTTTTGAGTTGGAACTTTTTAAATTGTGCCTTGATCTCTTTTCTCATTTGTTGGGATATATTTTTTCTTTTAAATGTTGATAAACTTTAAAAACAATTTTTCATTATAAAGATGTGGGGTACATTTCAGGGTTAGGTATATAAACATTGATCATGCAGGTGTGCTTGTTGGTGAGGTATACCCCTCCCTCCCCTTGCAGTTTCCCTCAACTGCCAGTCCCAGCTCCCCCTCCCCTGACAGTTTCCCACTACTGCCAATCACTTTCTTATAGCATAATTGTTCAAGATCTGTTTATGAGTGAGAACATACGGAACTCTGTTCTTTGTTTCTGTGAAAATTCACTGAGTATGATCGACTCCAAATCCATCCAAGTTGCTGCGAAGTCCATATGTTTGTCCTTCTTTATGGATGGATAATATTCCACTGTGTATAAGTACCACATTTTTTAATCCAGTCCAGCTCCGATGGGCAAAACAGTTAGTTCCATGTTTTTGCTATTGTGAATAGAGCTGCAACAAACATATGTGTGCAGGTATCTTTTTTGTAGAATAATTTGTGTTCCTCTGGGTATATTCCCAATAGAGGAATTGCTGGGTCATATGGAAGGTCAATTTAAAGTTCTTTCAGGAATCACCACATTGTCTTCCAAAGAGGTTGCACTAGTTTGCATTTCCACCAGCAGTGTAGAGCATTCCTTTTTCTCCGCATCCTTGCCAGCATCTATTGTTGTTTGTTTTATTAATGATGGCCATTCTTTTTTTTTTTTTTGAGTTGGAGTCTCACTCTGTCATCCAGACTGGAGTGCAGTGGCTGCTCCCGGCCACCGCAGCCTCGACCTGCTGGGCTCCGGTGATCCTTCCGCCTCAGCCTTCCAAGTAGCCGGAATTATAGGCACGCGCTACCACGTCCGGCTGATTTTTTGATTTATTGTAGAGATGAGGTCTCGCTGTCCAGGCAGGTCTCGAACCCGCAGGCTCAGGCAATCCACTCACCTCAGCCTCCCAAAGGCGCGTGATGACAGGCTGAGCCACTGAGCCTGGCTGTGATGGCCATTCTTACTGGGGTTAGATGGTATCTCAGTGTGGTTTTGATTTGCATTTCTCTGATGATGAGAGAGACTGAGCACTTTTTCATGTGTCTGTTGGCTGCCCATATATCTTCTTTTGAGAAGTGTCTATTCATGTCTTTTTTCCACTTTTTTAAGGTGCTGTTTGATTTTTTTCCTTTCAGCGCATTTTAGTCCTTGTAGATCCTAGATGTTAGGCCTTTGTTGGATAAACAATTGGCTAATATATTTTCACATTCTTTGGGCTGTATCCCTGCTCTTTTGGTGGTTTCCTTTGCTTTGTAGAAGCTCATTAATTTGATGAGGTCCCACTTGTCTATTTTATTTCTTAAGGTATTGGCCTTTAGGGTTCTGAATAGGAATTGGTTGTCAGTTCCTATTTTCATAAGGGTGTCTCCTGCATTTTCTAAGATTCTTATAGTTTGATGTTTTTCATTCAGGTCTTTGATCCATTTAGAGTTAATTTTTGTGTATGGTGATAGGTAGGGGTCCTGTTTCAATCTTCTGCATGTGGTCAGCCAGTTTTCCCTGCACCATTTACTGAATAGGTTCTCCTCTCCCCAGTGGTGGGTGGTGGAGGCTGTCAAAGATGAGTTGGTTAAGGAATTGAGGCTTTGCTTCTGGAATCTCTGTCCTGTTCCATTGGTCTATGTGCCTGCAACCAGTACCATGCTGCTTTGATTACTGTAGCCTTATAGTAAAGTTTGAAGTCTGGAAGTGTGATACTTACTGCTTTGTTTCTTTTGCTAAGGATTGTTTTAGCAACAATCATGGTTGTTTATGTTTCCATATGAATTTCTGTATTGTCATTTCCAGGTCTGAGAAGAAGGATGTTGGTAGCTTAATGGGTATTGCCTTCAATCTGTAGATTGCCTTTGGTAGGATGGACATCTTAACAATGTTGATTCTTCCTATCCTTGAGCATGGAATATTTTTTCTATTTGTTTGTGTCTTCTTGGATTTCTTTAGGCAGTGTTTTGCAATTTTCATTGTAAAGGTCTTTCACTTCTCTCATTAGGAAGATGCCAAGATATTTCATTTTTTTGGTGGCTGTTGTGAATGGGATTGTGCTTTTTATTTGCATCTCTGCCTCCTTGTTGTTGGTGTAAAGGAAGGTGACTGTCTTTTGCACATTTATTTTGTACCCCAAGACTTTCCCAAAGTCCTTTATCAGTTCAAGCAGGTTTTTGACAGATTCTCTTGTATTTTCAAGGTATAGCATCATATCATCAGCAAAGAGGGATGATTTGACTTCCTCTTTTCCTATTTGGATACCCGTGATTTCCTTCTCAAGTCTAATTGCCTGAGCTAGGACCTCCAACGCAATATTGAACAAGAGGGGTGAGAGTGGGCAGGATAAACTTTAATGGTTGGTGATCTGGGAAGTTATAATAGAAATGCCACTTGAGAGAGGGATTTAGACAAGCAGAGGGGAAAGGAAGAGACACCTTGAGGGAAAAGCATGGTGGAATGACCCAGAAACTTTGGATTCATGGAATGTTTGGAAAACAAGTCTGACTGGATTGAAGCCAGATTGTGTGTGCATTAAATGTGATATCGAGGACTTTAGATTTAACTCAGTAGAAATAGAGAAACATAAAAGACGGTTGCAGAGATGAATAACATGATTTTTGTTTTAAAAACAATCTCCCAAGGTAATTTTGAGGAAACCTTGTTGCAAGGCTGGGGGTGATTGGGAGTTTGAACCGAGGCTAGTAGTGAGAGACTGAGTAGAAGGCTATATAAAGGTTTTATCACTACAATTCATCTCAACTCAGACAATGAAGTTGAAATTGGGGAAGAATTTGAGAACCATTTCTGGGGTAGATTGGAAAGGTTTGGAGATATAAGTAGAATGAGGCAGCTGAGGAAGACAGAAGAAAAAGAGGCAGAGATTTTCCATGTGGCAGACTAGCTAAAAGGTGATGTTATTTGCTGAAACGGGAAACACCGGGGGATGCATAGATTTAGTGGTGAGAAAAGGAATCTGATTTTGAGCAGATTAAGTGTGAATATAGAGATATCCAGAAAGCAGTTGAAAATTCTAACCTGATTTTAGAAGAAAGTTCAAGGTTGCAAACAATGGGTTTGTCATCAGTAATTGGGGGATAGTTTGAGGCAACTATATGAGTAAGATGATCCAAGAAAAGAGTTCAGAAATATGTAAAGGACTGATATTGGACTCCTAGGACACACTAATATACAAATAGCAGGCTGATGAAGAGAAACTGTCCAGAGAGTCTGTTCAGGAAGGAGTAAGATAATCAAGAAGGAGTTATCATTTAAAACCCAATGCAGAAGAGAGCTTCATGAAATGGATGGGTGGTCATTCATGCTAAATGTTATAAATGCTATAGCCAAGTTAACCAGGATAACAACTGAGGGAAAAGTGTGTGTGTGTGTGTGTGTGTATAGACAGAGAGAGAAAGACAGTTTGCTGTTCATGTATCTGGTTGTGTGTGTGTGTTTAATTTGGATGATTGAAGATTCACATGCAGTTCTATTATTTCCTTGGGATAGATTCTCAGAACTGGAATGATTGGATCAAATGATTTGAGCATAGGCTTTTGACTCATGTTGTTAGGTTGCTTTCCTGGTTTTCATGTTTATTTGTTTGTTTGTTTTGAGACAAGGCCTTACTATGTTGCTCAGGCTGGTCCCAAACTCCTGGGCTGAAGCGATCCTCTGGCCTCAGTCTCCCAAATAACCGGAATTAGACATGTGCTACCGTGCTCTGCTCCTATTTTCATTTTTTGATATGAAATAATAAATAGTTTGTAATTCTCTACAGGTCTGGGCGTCCAAAGACAAGGTGAGAAAATCTGCAACAATGTAGAATACAGAACTGGGCTTCTCTATTTTGGGGAGGGGGTCTTTTCCAAGTGGACATGGTCCAACTGTCATTACCTCCCCACTTTCAATTTTCATACTATACATCTCTCATCCAGAATACAAGTGGAACAGGGGGTCATTACTCATTAGTTCATCCCACATGGAGGGTTGAGTAACCTCACAGAGTGTCCTTGTCTGTTATGGTTGCAGGTAAGTGTAGCTAAATATGTGACCAAAATAGAGCTAACACAAAGGTCAATGGTTAGATATGAGTCAGGAGGGAAGATTTCCGAATTTAAGATTAATGATTTGAAGTTTGAGACCTGCTACCACTTCAAGGATTAAGGATTCATCACTTACTGGGATTCAATATTTAATATTATAAAAACAACTCAGCTCCAACTTGCAAGTGAGTTAAAATAATATAGAGATTTTTCTCTCTGAGGCTTTGGTTTTTATTGGTAACAAGAATCTTTACTTTAAGAAATGTTACTTTAGTCATGCCTTGGTGAGTGGTTTTGAATAAACATCCAGATCATTTATCTCAGCCCTCATTTCCTACAAATTATGTATACCAAAGCAGTGTTGCATTTCTTTCATCATTAAAAAAGGACATTTGATTTACCTCCTTATGCTTCACCCAAATTCATTTCACAAGATGGACTGATTTTCAGGTACCCAAAACATCCAGTTCTATTGGGTTTTTTTTTGACTGCTGGAGAAACTATGGGCTATGTTTGATGCACAAATTTTGTTGCATCTCCCCTGGCATGAGATTTGTATACATTGGCATCTTCTCAGAGTGAAGTTGACTCTCTCCCTTTCCCTATTCCAGAATTTCAGTTGGCATATGGTGATTTCCAAAAAACAGTTTGAGGCTCATTTTGATTGGTTTTTGGAAGCTCAGCCCAGCCAGGTTCACTCTGAGAGGTCCCCTGTTCCTTCATGAATGGCCATAGAAGCTTTTGCTCTTGATTCTGCATTCTAATAGCACCTCTTGCATGGACTGTGCCAAAGCAATGCTTTGAAATATGCATCCATACCATGTGCCTTTTCTTGCTGCAGTTTCTATTCTTTTTTATTGTAAAAAAAATCGGTGATCGGGAGACTCACCGCTAGAAGATGATGAAGTTGGGTATTCACACCCTAGATTTAAAGGTGAATGCTTTGCTTATGTGCTAATGAGGACCTGCTGATGCCAGGAGAACTTTCCTTTTTGCCCTGTGGAACAGACTGTAGTAAAGTGACCAGACACAACACATTTAAGTTCTAATTAACTGTTGAAGGAAAAAAACTTAAAAATAAATATACATATGCTCCCATTTAAGCAAAACAAAAAAGAAAAATAAAAGAAAGAAAACAAAAAGCATTTGGAAATCTCTGAAATGCTGTCCCTCAGCATCCTGATGGTCATTTTATTCTTATAAGTTTCTTTACTGTCCTCACTTCTGCAAAGGCAAGCTGTAGCTGATGAAAATGAAAATCAAGACATGAGTTCAGCCTGTTTCATGCATTACAGCCAGAAACATCCAGAGTAAACCACCCAAGGTCAAATCTGGACCCAGTGCTGCTAATGTACTGAGATAAATGGGGAATGAGAAAACTTGATTTTCATGAGCTCATTTCATCGTGCCCTTTCTGAGCCCAGCATGGCTCCTAAAGTGAGAAATTAAAGTGTGTTGCTCAAATGAAACTTGATGATAAAGAGCTCCATCTCTACACATTT
>NW_007131812.1:0-739 GCF_000164805.1 Carlito syrichta | reverse complement strand
TTTCAATGTATATAGAAAGAGATATAGAAATAAATATGAATGGATAAGTGTGTGTGTGAATACACTTGTTCACCGAGAAGATCTAGGCGAAGCACCCCCAATAGCAATAAGTCCTCATAGCACTCAAATCTTGGCTTCTAAATATTGTCTCTACAAAAAGAAAACAAGGATTTTTTGGAGAAATGGCAGATTCTAAGATTGGGGCAGAAATTATATGAGATGAGCTTGGAGCATTTTGTAGTACCAGAAAGTAAAGAAGTACTACATACATACATACATACATACATATGTACGTAAACACACAAAGATGGGGTTATGTCAAAGGGACACACAGGAACCAACTGAAAGAGTTCCCAGTGGCTAAAACTGAAACAATTTAAGCAAAATATAAATAAATTAGCATTGAATTATAACCCAAAATATGAATGTCCATGAATCTATAATTGTGTAAATAAATGATTGAATAAATAAGTACATAAGGAAATATATGAGAATAGACAAATCTCCCATGCAAAAGAATTCCAAATAATTTATGTAGACAGATACTCCACCTTCGAGGAGGTAGAGCATAACTCCTCCTTCCCTCACTGAAGTATGGGCTGCATAGTGACTTCCAAAGAGCACAACACGAAAAAGGGAGGAGAAAGTATAACTTTGCAGTGAAGAAACCTGACAAGCATGACTTCAGTCAGGTAATCAAGGTCAACATCAGAGTGATCATGTTGACAGTATATACCCT
>NW_007131811.1:0-5198 GCF_000164805.1 Carlito syrichta | reverse complement strand
ATTATCTCATTAAATCTCTACAATAACTCTGGCAAGTTGATATTGTTATCTTAAACTTATAAGTAGGGAGTCTCAGAGGTTCTAAACTTGCCCAAGGTTATGCATGGTAAGTGGTAAATCAGGGATTCAAATTCAGTCTGCCTGACATCAAAATCCATCATGCTTTTTTCACTAGGCCTCACTACCTTCTGCCCCTGCAATTTCAAACAAATGAGATAGAGGGTTTTGGGATCATTGATAGACAAATAGCAAATGGTCTCTTTGGGACTAAAATAAGTATACCAAGGAAGAGTGGATCTCACAGAAGCAAAATAAATAATCTCTGTGTGGCCAAAGTTTCTAATTGCCTGTCCAGTAGTCATTCTCCTCTTTCTTTTTACTATAAGATCATAGGTTGTGGCCAAGAGCAATGTGTCCCTCTGCAAATGATGAGCCATGATAACTTTAAGTCAAAATATAATTCCCCTTTGTCAATAATAACCCCAGGGTTAGGCATGTAATCCAATATTGGGCAATGATAAGTAAAAATAAGTCTGCTTTGTGGTGGAGGTGCTTATAGGAAATACAAGAGGGGACTCCCAAAACCAAAAATTATTTATAAAAATTGTGTATTTATTCTTAGATGTTTAAACTTCAGTCACCTTCAAAGTACTCTCTGTTTGATGCAATACACCTATTGAGATGTTTTTAACACCTCTCAAAACAGTTTTTGAACTCATTGATTTTGATGCCTTTTAGTGCTTCTGCTGAGTTTTGTTTCACCTCTTCCACATCAGCAAAGTGTTTCCTTTGAGGACTTTTTCCATCTGGGGGGAAGGAAGGAGGTTGCTCAGGGTGAGATTGAGAGACTAGGGAATAGGTGGGGCACAGGGGTCATGCTGTTTTTCATAAAAAATTGCTGAACCCTCAGCCTTATGTAGGCAAGTTTGCTTGTAAATCACCCATCATGAATGAGCAATGCATTGAAAGAATCTCCAATCCCCAAAAAGAGTTCACTGAGCTGACACAGCCTCTCACACAATGCTAGCTGGTACACTGATGCCTATGGGTTCCTAGAGTACCTACCTAGCAGGGGAAGCCTGTACTACAAGGGAACTGTTCTCCAACAGATAATTCTTGTTTTGGGGGTGAGGTGGAGTGCCCTCATATTTTCTCCCTGATAAAGAAGAAAACTGCACAACAAGATTACTTCACCTCTTTTCTCCCTTCCTGCTTCAGAAGCTGTCATGTAAAGATGACTGCCTGAAGCTGCAGCAGCCATTTTGCAACCATGGGGTAAGATGTTGCAGGACTAAACACTTTCAGTTGAGGGCTAGGTGTGGTGGCTCATGCCTGTAATCCCATCACATTGGCAGGCTGAAATGAGAAGATTGCTTGAGCCCAGGAGTTCAAGACCAACCTGGACAACATAGCAAGACCTTGTCTCTACAAAAAATAAAATAAAATAAATTAGCCAGGCGTGGTGGCATGTATCTGTAGTCCAAGCTACTTGAGTGGCTAGGTAGAAAGATCGCCTGAGCCCAGGAGGTTGAGGCTACAGTGGACAGATATCATGCCTCTGCACTCTAGCCTGGGTGATGGAGTGAGACCTCGACTCAAAAATAAATGAATACAATATTTTCAGCTGAGGATGGCACAGTGGGTGTATAAAAAAAAACCTGGGGTCTTTGATGACCTCATTGGGCTACTAATTCAGCTTTAGTTATCTTACTTCCATACTTCTTGTTAGGTCAACAATAAGTGTTTTTCAGTTTAAGCTACTATGAGGAACACAGTCTGATACTTGCAACTGAATGCATCCAAACTGATACACAAATGAATGGAAACTTTCCTGACTATTATTTATGAGTTTTATTTTAAGGATAAAAAAATGGATATTAACTTCCATTTCCAGTGTATTTTCAGCCTGAATTCACACACCAACTTCTGTAAAAATATGACCAGTCTACAAAATGGACATCCTGAATGATACAATAAGATCAAAGACAGACTCACTTATGATAAGTAGATTGTACTTACTAATGCAGCAGTGGAGATTCATATATGTTGGGGAAAGATTTTCCCCAGGGTTAAAATTTAAAAAGAAAGAAAGAAAAAATTAGAGAAAGATATGAGGGAGAGGGAGAAAGGGATGTCTCCTAGTAAACTCAAGGCCATCCCTCTAGAATTTGGCTAATTGAGGTTTTATTATGACATAACCATTAATCAGTCTGCATATGGTTTGGATTACTACTCTGGAAAGAATGCTTCAGTGCTTCTTCCACACAAATACTAATTCTACATTGGCTCAGAAATTAGAAACTCAGAGCCATGTAGGATTCTCTCACTCAGCCATACCTGGAGCCAACTGCATTTATAATTCTGCTCTCCTTGCAAAAACTTTCTCAAATTCAACAGATTTTCAAGGAAATAGTCACACTTTTCCCCCAAAGTTCAAAAAGGGTCTTCCTGGCCTACTGAGTCCCACCTGTTCATTCTGAATGTTTAGATAAGATAAGACGACCAGACTCACTCTTAAGTAATATCTATTATATGTGTTAGAATTATACCAGAAAGTTTTATTTCAGAAGACTACTACTACTCCAGTAGGTTTATCATTCTAAGGTGGAGAAGGAGGAAAGATTTGAGACTAATGGAAAACTTAGCAAATTTGCCAAACCTATATCTTTCTTTATTGATCATGATACATGACCCAAGTTGGCTGTTGTGTGGTTCTGTGTTATATTTCTTTTAGCTCAGAGTGTTGGGTTTATTTTTCAGTTATTTTGAAGACAGGTCTGCATTCTTAATAGTTTGGCAGAAACTATGGTTTTCCCCATCATCATTATTCTAAATATAATATTCATATTATCAAAAATAAACATATTTGTAGTAAATTGCATCATCAACTTTATACTGAAAATCAATGGGAAAATTAAATTCACTTTGCAATGAAGATTTTGAACCTGAGAACCATGACCTACTTAAAAAAAAAAACAATTGAAGGACTTTAGAGAGTTCATGAAACCCTTGTAGTTGGACATGCCTTTTGGTACATGAATATACTTTCTTGGGGAAAATGTTGCTAGGTTTCAGTAGATTTTAGTAAGGGTCTGTGATCCAAAAAAATTTAACAGTCATGTTTTTGTTGTATTCTTTATTATGAAGCGTGTTAGAATATTTACTGGGGAACTATGTGGTATGTCCTTGATATTTGGGTCTTTTTGGTATGGAATAGGAGAAACAATTATGTTTAAAACAAGGATAAATGCTTATCATATTGCTTTCATCTACATTAGTGCTGTCCAATGGAAGTTTCTGTGATGATGGAAATGTCCTATATCTGTACTCTCAAACAGGGTAGCCTTTAGCCCCATGTGTTTATTAAGCACTCACAATGTGGGTTTTACAACTGGAGAAGTGAATGTTTTTATTTCATTTAATTTTCACTAATTTAAATTTACATTTAAATAACCACATGTGGTTAATAACCACCACACTAGGTCTATACCTAATTTTTTAAAAATATTATATGGAAAAAAATCATTTCTCTAAATCGCTCAGTGGCAGGAACCATGTCTGACTTATCTTGTATACCCAGCACATGATTCAGAATTGGTAGTCAATAAATGCTGGAAGAAAAGAAATAACACCTGCCTTAGGTTTCTTGTGACACATAAATCATGAGTCCTTATGTTCTTTTGCCTAGAATGGTTTTATTCTTAATTGGTCCAGCTTCAGTATATAAATTTTAACTGTGACAACACTGCAGAGATTTGGATGTTTAGGAAAAGGTATTTTGTACTGTTGGAAGTCACAGAGTATTTATTTGTGGGAGCCAGAATTATTTAGTGCTAACAAATGATTTGCCTATGGGTTACACAGAAGTTGCAGTAAAGTAAAAAGAACACAAATAATTTCTGAATGAAGATCAAATTCAGGTCATTTGCCAGGGAAACATGATCTAAAGTTGAAGCCAATCTTTATATTAGCTGTAGAATCCTTTGTTAAATCAAGGTGGTGCCTCAGAGTAATTTCAGTCACACAAAAAGCTTTTTATTCTATTAATTTATTTATTTTTGTTTATTAGCATTTTCTAGCAATATAGTATTTATTTATTTATTTTAAAGATGTGGTGTACAAGTTAGGATTAGGTATACAAGTGGTCATTGTACAGGTAAAGTTTGGGCCTCCCTTTGGTCCCTACTTGGCCTGGGTTAAGATCAGGTATCCTTATTTACATTGTGTGCTCCTCTCACCCCCATTATAGCAGTATCCCGCTACTGCCAATCCCTTTCTTTTTTTTTTTTTTTTGAGTTGGAGTCTCACTCTGTTGCCCAGACTGGAGTGCAGTGGGCGCTCCCGGCCACCACAACCTTGACCTGCTGGGCTCTGGCGATCCTTCTGCCTCAGCCTTCCAAGTAGCTGGAATTACAGGCATACGCTACCATGCCCGGCTGATTTTTTGATTTATTGTAGAGATGAGGTCTCACTGCCCAGGTGGGTCTTGAACCCGCAGGCTCAGGCAATTCACTCACCTCAGCCTCCCAAAGGCATGGGATTACAGGCTGAGACACCAAGCCCAGCTTGCCAATCCCTTTCTTATGGTATAATGGTAAATGTTCAGGGCCCACTTATAAGTGAGAACATGTGGTACTGTGTTCTTTGTTTCTGTGATAGATCACGGAATATGATAGACTCTAAATCTATCCAAGTTGTTGCAAAGCCCTTATGTTTGTCCTTTTTCATGGCTGCATAATATTCCATTGAGTATATGTACCACATTTTATTTTATCCAATCCAGTATACAAAAAGCTTTTTAAAGAGATTAAGGTTGTACCTCAAGATGCTCTCAAACAACAAAGAAGAGTTTATAACTATGAGATTTGTGGATATGATTTTGTCTAAGGGAATGAACTCCAAGAAGATTCAAAGGAGACTTACAAAGTTCTTTAAAGAGTTACATGTGCAGAAATATCACCAGCTTGACTGAGGAGAACAGAGATATTATTGAATAAGGAGAGACCTTTGAACTCCCAGAATTCTACTGACAGAAAGCAGGCTCACAGGGCTGCTTAGCTGTGAATAGGTACTACCTTTTCTGAAAAAGTAATGATTACTCAGAGGGTAGAATCAAGAGGGCAGAGTACCCAGCCATAGAGAATTCTTTTTTTTTTTTTTTTTTTGAGTTGAAGTCTCACTTCTGTCATCCAGGCTGG
>NW_007131810.1:0-797 GCF_000164805.1 Carlito syrichta | reverse complement strand
CTCTGTCATCCAGGCTGGAGGGCAGTGGAACGTTCTCAGCCACCACAGCCTCAACCTGCTGGGCTCAGGTGATCCTTCTGCCTCAGCCTTCCAAGTAGCTGGAACTACAGGCACGTGCCACCATGCATGGCTAATTTTTTTGATTTATAGAGATGAAGTCTCCCCAAGTTCCCTAGGCTGGTCTCAAGTCCGTGGGCTCAGGCAATCCTCTCACCTCAGCCTCCCAAAGTGCTGGGCTTGTAGATACTAGCCTGGCCAAGAATTATTTTCAAACTATAAGAAGTGAATAAAGAACTACCAAAATGCAGCGAGCTAGATTTCAGAATTTCTATGGATCAGTGACTATTTCATGCCTTCCATTTAATCTCCTTTTAATAGGAATCTGTATAGCAATTATATTATCTGCCTATCCCACCATTGTAGGTTGGGTGTGTGTAGAGCAGATTACTTGTCTCTTTAGTTTTACAGGTCTACACATAGAGAAGAACTATATTCAAGGGATTACAGTTAAGGAACTATATCTGAGGAACCTCATCCCCACCTGGAACTGATATAGATGATGCGATTCTGGATTTTGATGCTGTAATGGGATGCAATTTTTAGGAATATTGGTAAGGGGTGAGTGTATTTTGCATGTGGGGAGAGGAATCACTGGGGGCCAGAGGGTGAACTGTGATATGCAGCTTCTAAGATGTCCCCCACCAGTCATCCCCATCTCCTAGCATCCATACCCTTATGTAACTCCCTGCTTTGAGTGTGGAATGAACTTACTAGTTTGCTTCTAATGAATAAAATAT
>NW_007131809.1:0-849 GCF_000164805.1 Carlito syrichta | reverse complement strand
ACCTCATCCCCACCTGGAACTGATATAGATGATGTGATTCTGGATTTTGATGCTGTAATGGGAAGCAATTTTTAGGAATATTGGTAAGGGGTGAGTGTATTTTGCATGTGGAAGGGAGAGGAATCCCTGGGGGCCAGAGGGTGAACTGTGATATGCAGCTTCTAAGATGTCCCCCACCAGTCATCCCCATCTCCTAGCATCCATACCCTTATGTAACTCCCTGCTTTGAGTGTGGAATGAACTTACTAATTTGCTTCTAATGAATAAAATACGGCAGAGGGGATACCATAGCTCTTCTGAGTTAAGTTATAAAAAGACTATAGTTTCCATCTTGGATACTCTCTCTCACTCTTGGTTCACTCATCCTGGTCAAGCTAGCTGCCAAGTCATGAGGAAGCCCCGTGGAGAGTCCTATGTGTTGAGGAACAAATGCCTGCCAAAAAATTATATGAGTAAAGTTGGAAGAAGATCCCCCACCCCCACACAACACCCACAAGTCGAGCTTTCAGATGAAAACTGCAGGCTAAGCCAACAACTTGATTGCAACCTCATGAGAGACCTTGAGCCAGCTAAGTCATACCCAGATCCTGACTTTAAAAAATTCTGATATAAAACATGGTATTTGCTTTTAAAACAAAAGAAGAAAAAAGGTAAAGGAGAAGAATGAAGTGGAGGTGAAGGAAAAGGAAGGAAAGAGGAATTTGGTTTCAAGTCAAAAGATTTTGATGTACTTCTGAGCCTTAGTTTAGTAGCTTTCTCTTAGGTCACTGCAGTAAATACTGCTCATGCCACACCCAGATCCCCTTTACTCAGACTGTTGTGTCCATCTCCAGGCTGCTGGGAGCCTTT
>NW_007131808.1:6810-12112 GCF_000164805.1 Carlito syrichta | reverse complement strand
TTGGTTTCTTTCATAAGTATTTTGTGGTTTTCAGTATACAGATCTGGTATGTGTTTTCTTACATTTATAACTAAGTATTTCATTTTCTGAAGGTATTGGAAATACTTTTTCCCTTAATTTCAATATCTAATGGTTTATTGCTAGCATATAGAAATACAATTGATTTTTGTGTTTTGACTTTGTGTCCTGTGATAATCTCAGGTGTTATTTTGTAGATTCTTTAGGATTATGCCACTTGTGAATAGGGACAAGCTTATTTTTTCCTTCTTAATCTTCATATCTTTAATTTCTTTCTTATCTCACTGGATATGACTACCAGTATAATGCTGAATAGGAGTAGTGAGAATGGATGTTATTGTGTTGTTCCCAATCTTAGGGAGAAAGCACCTCATTCTTTCACCATGAAGTATGATGTTAGTTGTGTGCTTTCTGTATATACCCTTCTTCAGGTTTTGGAAATTCTCTTCCTAGTTGCTGTAAGTTGTTATCATGAATGGGTGGTAAATTTCATCAAATGATTTTTCTGTATCAATTGATAATGGTCACATGGATTTTTCTCCTTTAGTTTGTTAATGTGGTGGATTACATTGATTGTTTTTTGAATATTAAGCCAGCCTTACATTCTCAGGATTTATACCATTTGGTGTTGGTATAGTATTCTTTCTATGTATTGCTTGGTTTTACTTGATTATATTTTGTTGAGGATTTTTGCATCTGTGTTGTTGATGGATATGATTGTAGTTTTATTTTCATGTAATGTCTTTGGTTTTGGCATCAGAGTAATGCTGGCTTCATAAAATGAGTTGAGACATGTTCTCTCCTCTTCAACTTTGTAGAAGAGATTCTGTAAAACTATTGTTTCTTCCTTATATATTTGGTAGCATTCACACATGAACTCATCTGGGCCTGGAGATTTCTTTCTTTTTGGGAAAATTATCTATTTCATCTTGGGTGAGTGTTGATAGTTTGTGATTTTGGGGGAATTGATTCATTTCATCTGAGTTATAGGAGTTATGTGTAGAGTTATACATGGTATCTATAATGATATTCCTTATATTGGTAATTTGTCTCTCCTCTTTGTTTCTATCAGTTGTACTTGAGTTTTGTCAATGATGTAAATATTTTCAAAGAACAAGCTTTTGGTTTGGTTGATTTTTCTCTATTGTGTTCTCTGTTATGTTGTTGATTTTTGCTCTTACCTGTATTATTTTTATTTCCTTCTGTGTGCTTTGAGTTTGTTTTTTCTTTATCTGGTTTCTTAAACTGGAAGCATAAATGATTGTTTCAAGGCCTTTTCTCTTTCCGATATAGGTATCTGATGCCATAAATTTCCCTCTGAAAACTGTTTTAGCTGCATCCCATTGCACTCTTTTTCCTTTCTTGAACTCTATTGACTCAAATGTTAAACCTTTAGATTTTGTCCCACAGTTCTCTAAAAAACTAAGAGAACTAAAAAGATTGAGACAAAGTTTACTGAGCAAGGGAAAGATGGGAAAGACAAAAAGCCATGGGGGAATCTTCATACCCTTTTAAGAGCACATTTTCCCTAGAGAGAAAGGTTTTCCTTTCCTAGAGTTTTAGGTATCTCCAGGCTCCTACTGCCACTGTTCCAGCTGCCACTGCTGTCACTCCTGCCCATTGTCACCACAGGATTGTGTGGTGGTTGAGTCATGAGAGAATGAAGAAAATGAACATAAAACCAGGCATATTTCACATTCTCTCTGAAATATTAGAAGTCTGCTTTCCCATTCTTAGAGTCAGAGCTAGAGGCATTCTCCTGAAATTCTTTCTGAATCCAATGTCTACTTCTGTGTTTGAGTTGACTTCAGTCTAGTCCAGAGAATACTGAAGGAAAAATGAGAAAGTCACCACCAGTTCAGTCGTACTTCAAATCTTAGCAGTCGGCCTGCTAGTATTATATTTTTTTAGTCATCAAACAACTGTTCAGTACACTTTGTTCAGGTTTTTCAGCTGCATTTAATAGGAAAGACAAGGTGATTACTCTGTCTTACCCAGAACTGGAATCTTGTGACCTGTTTATTTTTTTATTTTACATTATCTTTTTCATGTCAAATGGGTGATTTCCTTCCTCCTTTCCTTCTTTCTTTCTCTCTTTTGTTCTTTTTTCTTTCCTACTTTTTCTTGACTATGGTGCAAAGCATATTGTTAGACCTTGATAAATAACTTTTGAGTTGGTTGCAGAAGTCTTTACGTGTGTGGTTTTATAAATATTACAAGTCATTAAATTAATGGATTGGCTATCATTTGGAAACACTTTCTGCTTTCCAAAGATATATCTACTACAATGAGAATAGGGGAAAAAAATCACAATCTAAAAAGTGAGGAATAATGGTCTTATGGCATCATCTTGAAAGTTCAAAAGGATAATATATCTGTACCTGGCACAGATATGTTACATTTTTTTTTTTAAGTGGACCCAGTTCCAACCAAAACCTTTTTAAAACAAAGTAATGACAGCAAATATATATTGATAATGAAAGGAACACAACCATGCCAAATGATTATGCATCAGATGCATTATGTCTGTTATGGCTTGATTGTTTGTACTCTCCAAAACTCTTGTTGAGACTTAGTTGTAATTGTAACATATTAAGAGGTGGAACCTTGGCTGGGCATGGTGGCTCAAGCCTGTAATCCCAGCACTTTGGGAGGCTTAGGTGAGGTGAGTGCCTAAGCCCAGGGGTTTGAGAACAGCCTGGGCAACTTGACGAGATCTCATCTCTACAGGATCGCCTGAGCCCAGCAGGTCAATGCTGGGGTGGCTGTAAGTATGTCACTGAACTCCAGCTTGAGAAATAGAGTGAGTCTCCAACTCAAAAAAAAAAAAGGTGGAAGCTTTAAGAGGTGATTGGGCCATGAGGGCTCTGCCCTCATGAATGGTTTAATGCAGGATGGGATTAGTTATCTCAGAAACAGGTTCCTGATAAAAGAGGGGAGTTTGACTCCCTTTCTTTCTCTGTCTCACGCACTCACTCTGCCTTCTGCCCTTTGCCATGAAATGATGCAGCACCCGGCCTCACCAGATGCCAGCATCATGCTCTTGGACTTCCTTGCCTCCAGAATTGTGAACCGAATAAACTTCTTTTTGAAAAAAATAAGTTACGCAGTCTGTGGTATTCTAACAACAGAAAATGGACTAAGACAATGTCCTTCTTCTGCTTTATTAGATAGCTCATATGAGTAGTGAATGATCAATCCTACTTATAGCCAGAAAAATGGAAATTGTGGAATTGGGGGAGAGTTAGTAAAAAGATGATCTTTCTCACAAATGAGGCTTTTCCATTTTTTAACTAATTGCTTTTATTTTGGCCCTTGTATTGATATCATCAAACATTAAACAACCTTAAAACATAGGTGAAATGATGTACATTCATCTATAAAACAGTAAACTTTGAGGAAAGTGTAGCTTATTTCCCAATGCAGTTAGGTAATCCCACTTTCTGCAGCAACTCCATGAGCCACACAGGTCATGTGATAGGCAGTCCTAGCTCAGGTGTTTGGCTCAGCTTCCCACTTTAGGCAAGCTAGTTCTAATCACAGATGAGCCAAACATGCATTTTTATTTTGAGCAGACATTCGAAATTGATTTCAGCTTAATTCCAATGATAGATGAGATTTGGAAAACAACATTTGTTTTAACATCTATGTTCTATTCAAAACATCAACACAAGCCTAATCCTATAATTTAATAGGCTATTTAGAAGTCTTCTCTTTTGAACCAACATGTTGACATGCAATTCATCATTAGCTATAAAAACACTTCAGGAATATAAATCAGGACTGAAGTCTGAAATGGTGGCATGCTGCTTTCAACCCTGGTATCTGAGAAGTTTTCTCCTTTTCTCTAGCCACTCTGTCATTTCATCAGTCTCATCTCCTCACCTGTATCATTCTGGTCACACTGTTGAAATCAAGTCTTTCCCTCTGACACAATGCATCTTAATTTTTAAAATCTTCAATAGAATACACCACTTACATGTTTAAACAGGAAGAAACTAAGGCTCCTGAGAGATGATGGGACTGGCCAAAGTCATAGAGCTAACTAGTAGCAGAGCTAAATGAGGATTCTCAGCATCCTACTCTATTGTTTTAATTCTATCTTTTTGAAAAGACTGTGCTATTCCATGAATCTCACCTCTGAATATGCCATGCTAAAGTTTTTGTTTGTTTGTTTTGTTTTTGCTTTAAATATTTCCTTGGAGGAGGGGACACCACACTTCTACTCCATGAAGAGAAACATTTTTTATAGTCCAGAAGTCTTACATTGTCTTGTCTGTTCTTTACTTTTTTGTACTTATCATGCCATGAATTCATAGGGATTAGATTCCAGCAGCTCAGGCTCCTTCCCATTGGTTCTCACAAAGTGTGTTTCTCTGGGTGGAGCAGGCTGGCATTTCAGCTGAACCCAGATACCTTTCTCTTTGGCTTCCTTCTTTTTCTGATCATTTTCCTTCACGCATTTCAGGAAGCTATTTTGGCTGTTAGAATGCTTAATATGCTCACTACTCACGTTTATTCTCTTGGCAAGAATCTTACCCTTAATGTGTCTGTTTACAGCAATGCCAACAGCATGCTGGGTAACATTGTAGACTCTTCCAATTTTGCCATGGTATCATTTGTTAAGCATTCCTTTTTAAACAGTACCTATTCCCTTGATGTCTGCAATAGCACCTTTCTTGTAAATTCACGTGTATGTGGCCAAAGGGACAACTCCATGTTTTCTAAAAGGCCTAGAGAATATATATCAGGTGCCTCTCCTCTTTCCATTTGTGTTCCTCATATGGGAGAATTACTAGAGGATGGCAGTTCTGACCAAAAGGAAAAGCCATGCTGTTTCTAATCCAATCATAACATTTTTCAATAACGAATATGAAAGAAAACCAACTTGGGATGTTTGAAGTCAGGATAGTAGCAGAATTCTGGTTATGTTCCGTTTCTTGATCTGAATGCTGTTACATGGGTGTGTTCAATTTGTGACAATTCATTGAACTGAGTACTCACCTCTCTCATCCATCTTAAAAATTCATTTTCCTCTTAAGGCCCTTTTATTCTGCTCTCCAGGGTGCTTTTGCCTCCTGGCCCTACCTAATGTTTGTACCATCAGTGTTGCAGGATCCTACTTAAAAAGAGGTATTTGCCACAACCCAGAATCATAGCAAATCATGAAGTGATTTTGGCCTCCACCACAGGGTGATTGCTTGTTTAATATTCACCGTGAGTGTTTCAAACAAGCCAAGGCACATCTGGATTCATAGTTTTCCTGCACGTCTGTGCTCCAAGG
>NW_007131808.1:0-6360 GCF_000164805.1 Carlito syrichta | reverse complement strand
TCATCACTCTGCTTTTTTTTTTTTTTTAACTTTCTCTCTCTTAGTCTTGTTTCATGCCTTCCTCCATCTTTCTATCTACCACTACCTCCCTAAAGTTTGCTTTTTCATGACCTAAAAGTCCATCTGGAGTCTGTCAGCAAGACATTATTTGGTATTGTAATTTCACAGAATCACAGAATATTAACCTTGGAAAGGGCCTTAGAGCTCCACCCTACTCCAAAATGCAGGAATCCCCTCATCACACCCTTTTTTCCAACATCCTTCAGCCTCATGGGAACACTTCCAGCTTCAGTAAGCTTTGATGATATCTCAAGATGGTCTTGAAACCTTAGAAAATCCTTCCTCACATTGGGCTGAACCCGATTCTGCATAACTTCTAGCCATTATCCTTGTTTATCACTTTTGGAACTGCACAGAGTATGTCTTTCTGTTTGTCTCTCTCTCTCTCTCTCTCTCTCTCTCTCTCTCTCTCTCTCTCTCTCTCTCCCTCTCTGTCTCTCTGTCTTTATCCATGTAGTGGCCATTGAGAAATCAAAACACAAGGATCCTATTTATTTTAAGTCTAATTTTCTTCAGGCTACAAATCTAAAATGTCTTCACCAACTCAACAAATATTTTATTTATTTGTTTACTTATTTATTTGTTGTGAAAGCTAGCCTATGTATGTCATTTTCTGATTTTTCTTTCTAGCATCTTCCAGTGTGTCTGTGTTCTTCTTAAAGTATGACCCCAAGTGATACATGTTTGAGGTGATGGATATGCTAATTGCCCTGATTTGATCATTGATCATTGTATATGTACATTGAAATATCACTCTGTGCCCCATAAATATGTACAATTACTGTGTATCAACTAAAAATAAAAGAAAAAAAAGAATTGGTCCAAATGGCCTGATACTCCAGTGTGGTTGGTACAGTCCAGGATAAACCAGAATTTTGTTTCAGCCTCTGTCATTTTAAGGCCATTGTTACTCTCTCTTATTTAGAAAGTACTTCACCTGCTGGTTCACAATGTGGACAATTAGCTGATTGCTCTTTCCCAAGCTTGCCAGGGCAAGTCTCCTTCATGTTGAGCTTACAGCTTAGTGTATGGAGAGAAATACAAGATTTCTCATTTATGATCTGCATTAAATTCCTCCTAGTAAGTTTCAAGCCAGTTACTGATTACAATGATTTCTTCATCTGCCATTTTTTTATTATAAAGATGTGGGGTACACTTCAGGGTTAGGTATACAAACGTTGATTATGCAGGTACCCTTGTTGATGAGGTATGCCCCTCCCTCCCCTAGCAGTTTCCCTCAACAGCCACTACTGCAAATCAATCCCTTCAGCCTCACTCAACATCAGAGAAATGCAAATCAAAACCACATTGAGATACTACCTAACCCCAGTAAGAATGGCCATCATTAATAAAACAAACAATAACAGATGCTGGCAAGGATGCAGAGAAAAAGGTGGGAATGCAAACTAGTGCAATCTCTTTGGAAGACAGTGTGGCAATTTCTGAAAGAACTAGAAACTGACCTTCTATATGAATCATCTGTCATTTTTACTCATCTGTAGCTAACGCCATTGATACCCTGTGCCATCTCCCCTCAACCCACCTGTGTGTTCACCTGCAGTTGAGGTGGGCAGTTCCCAAACATGATGACAGCTTCTCCTCTTGCATGTCTCAGAGGCTTTGCCTTTGGGCTTTCTCTAGTGCTGTGGGAGCCTGGTCAGCTGGAAGTTCTAGAAGGGTAGGAGATTTAATATCCCTGGGACCAGCCCTCAGTCAAGAAAAGATAGGATACAGTGGGTAAATATCCCAGCTTCCATGTCTCTGGGTTGTATTTTTCCAGCGGCTCCTCAGTGTGGAATGAATCCAGAATGCTTCCAGAAGTAACCTGTTCATTAGCACACCTTTTGGGGCCTTTCCTTTTCCTTTCTCATTCACCCTACCTTCTCACTGGGCTTCCTGGGATCACCTTCCAAATGAACTACCTGCACCTAAGTCTTTGTCTCAGCATCTGCTTTTGGAGGAACAAAACTAAGATCCTATCTGCTCTTTGTTATCTTCTTCAGATTTCTTCTTCTTCATTCTTTTTACTGGTAGAAACACACAGAGCCCCATAGCACACCTGCTGAGAAGGTGTTATCTGTCAACAGGTTTTGAAGTTTGTTTAATGGGTCATGACCAGCACTTTTTCAAAAGTAAAATGGAGTAGAATAGCAAAATGAGAGACAATCACACCTTAAGTATTGTCTGTGAAACTTATTTTTCAGCTATATAAGTTCATATATGTACTGAGTCACAAGATGAAACTTATTTTGTACTATGGGTTGTGGTTAAAAAAAAGTTGAAAAGTCACTGCTTTCTGTGAATACAATTCATAAATAAATATTTGTCTAAATGGGCCCTTATGCAAACTGGATGTATCCAAGGAGACATTCTCTTGAGTAAACCAAGAAAATGAGGTTACTTTTGTCTGATTAGTTTTTTTTTTAACCAATGCTGATTTCAAATTATCACCATTCTAAAAAAATTTTTCTATTTTTCTGGTAAATAACATGTTTTGGCCAGGGGTGGTGGCTCATGCCTGTAATCTCAGTACTCCAGGAGGCCTAGGTGGGATGATTGCTTTACCCCAGAAGTTTGACACCAGCCTGGGCAACATAGTGAGACCTCATGTCTACAAAAAAAGTCAGAAAATTAACCAGGCATGATGGTGCATGCCTGTAGTAGCAATATTTAGGATGCTGAAGTGGAAGGATTTTCTGAGCCCAGGAAGTCAAGGCTTCAGTGAGCCACGCTGCACTCCAATGTGGACAAAAGAATGAGACCCTGACTTAAAAGAATAATAAAAGTTTGTTATAAAATAAAGCTTGGAATAGAATTGAAAATGTCCATGTTTATAGCTCCCACACCCCATATTTTTGCCCATTGTAAATGGGTAATTTTACCCACTGAAAATTACCCTTTGTGGGAATGCTTCTACACTGTTGGTGGGAATGTAAGCCAGTTCAACCTCTATAGAAAGCAGTGTGGCAATTCCTATAATAATTAAAAATTAATCTTCCATATGATCCAGCAATCTCTCTCTTGAGAATATACCCAGAGGAACATAAATAACTCTACCAAAAGGACACTGCACATGCATGTTTATTGCCACACTATTCACAATTTCAAAAACATGGAACTAACCCTGCTGCCCATTAAAGTAGACTAGATAAATACAATGTGGTACATATACATGATGGAGTATTACATAGCCATAAAGAAGAACACAATCATGGCCTTTGCAGCAACTTGGATGCACTTGGAGACCATCATACTAAGTGAACCATCACAGAAACAAAGAACTAAATACCACATGTTCTCACCATAAGTGGGCCCTGATTGCTAGTTACATTAGCCCAAGGGTGGGATTGCCAGTCGCTGGGCACTGCTGGGAAGGGAGGGATGGAGGAGAGTGGGAGGCATGTGGCAACACAAAGGGTACCTGGTCCACTACCAGGAGGAGTTAAGGCCAGTTAGAAGCCCAAACTTCACTTGGATGCAGCCTACTTATATAGTAAATTCTCACTTGTAAACCACAACTCTATAATAAATAAATAAATGTAATCTTAAAAAGAAAATTATCCTTTGTAATGTGTCTTGACACATCTTTGGTTTTTCTTAATTTTTCAGGGATTTTGAAGAAAAAATCTACTGTCCATCCTCTATATTATTTTGAGCCCTAGGATATAGTTTCCCTGGATCTGGAAATTTGAGCTCAAGTAAAACAGCCAGTTAGAGTCTCATTGCTATTTAATTTCATGCTCCTCTTCCTAATCTCTGGATTTTTCCGGTATACAAGAGTAAAGCAAGAAAGATTTTAGATGGAATTTAAGGCAGAACTTTTAACTGCCCTAGAGGTAAAATGTTGAGAGCAGCTTGTAAACAGGGATGGTTATGTCTCCAGACTTTGAGTTTTTGTTGGGTCATCCTCAACACTCAAGAGCATTTCCAGATCTAAGACTCTCTAATTTTATTGGCAAAGTGTGTCTTATAGTTGGAGTTCCAAAATGTCATCCTTAAGAACTTTTAGGATAAACAAGTTCTTATAATTGCAAGCAAAAGAGAAACAAACCTAACAAGCAAACTTTTTGCGTCAAAGATATTTTAATTGCTCAAGTTTAATAAATTAAGTTAAACATTGAGTAAAACTAAGAAATATTTATATACTATGGGTAAGGTTTTAAAGAAATACAACAAATATCTTTACTTACTAGCAGAAGAACATTACCAAAAAAAGAACATAAATGTTACCTTGTAGTCTTTGCTGTTCCCCCCACTGGATTCTATCCCTCTCCCTATCTCCTCAGAGATAATCAGTATCCTAAACTTTGTGTTTACCATTCCTATGATTACTTCATAGTATACTGAACGTGTTTATATCTCTAAAAACGTATTATTTACTTCTACATGCTTTTGACCTTTGTATAAATGGACGCATACTGGATATATTCTTCTACAACTTGTTTTTTTCACTTAATATTAGATTCTTGAGACTTGTTCCTTGCATGTGGTTGTGGTTTGTTCATTTACCTTGTTATTTAAGATCCCATTGCATAATAATGCCATAGTTTGTCTGTATTACTCTTGATGTGCATTTGGGTTGCTGCTAGTTTTATGTTCTTACAAACAGTGCTGCTGGGAAGATTCTTATCTATCTTCCTGGAGCATTGTGCAGAAATTTTTCTAGAATAAATCCTGGGAGTGGTATTGCTGGATCATATGCATACATATCTTTGACTTTGTCCAATAATACCAAATTGTTTACTAAAGAAGTTATAATAATTTAAACTTCTACCACCAATGCGTATTTCTATTGCTCAACGTCCTTGTTGATCTTGTCATATTTTTAACTTTTTCTAAATTAATGAGTATGAAATTGTATCATTGTGGTTTTAATTATTAATAATAGGATTTTAGTAACAGTAAAATAGCAATAATAATATGGTTCTAAATTCTCAGGGGAAGGTTTTTCCATCTTCTACTCAGTGCCAGGATATAAAACAAGAACTCCTTTGCAGTCCCATACATGATATGGATTTATTTCTAGTTCACTCTTTACACTGAGGATATAAGGTATTGTGTTAAAGGAGGTGGATAGTCTCCTCTAAAACTGCTGTAGTCTCACTAGTCCATGGAAATCAAAGCTCAAATTGTCCTAAGAATGAAAAGTGAGCCAATGTAATATTTGGCCTGCAAAAAGTATATTTTACTTTTTTGCAAGTTCAAAGTGGATTTTGAGTTCTTTTAAAATTTTTCATGCAGAATTTTTCATTGATTTTCATGTGAGCACAATCAGGCTACATGGCTCATCACACTGCCTGGAGTAGGATTCTAATTGCTTGACTTTGAAGTTGATTCCCTTTTCAACCTATAGTTACTTTTAAGTGTATTTCATGGGATTGAGCCAGAGCAATCTGTAATTTGATGAGATGGAGGATATATGTACCTTCTCAAATTACCCTCCTCAGATTCACAAACTAGAAAATTTTTAGTGGAGATGGCTAATCCTACGCTTATTCAAGATTTTACAACAACAAACCCCAAAAAGTTGCCATTTGCTACTTTTGAGAATATGTGTGTGTGTTATGGAGGGAGGATCACTAAGGGAGGAGAGGAAAAGTCTTCCTAGGATGTTTCCAATTTATTGCCTGTTTTAATTTTTTATTTACAATTTCTTTTTCAGCATTTCATTTAAGAGGGGTAGTTCTAGGAGACATTGGCATTCATGCTCTAAAATTGCCTATGTCTTAGCTTTTCTAATGCATCTGTAACAATGAAGAAGATCCCATACCTGATTTGATTGTGCTGTACAAAATTTGAGCATGACATGACTACTACTTTTAAAGACCCATACCAGACCAGTGTGATTGCACCTTTTTTTTTCTTTTTGGATAGGTTTTATGTGAACACAACGATTAGATCAAATAATATATGTGAATTACCCAGGGCAGTATCTAGGGTAGTGTCTGTTCACTAAATAGTATGTCCTTCTTCTCCCTTAAAAGCCACAAACTTCTGTGTTAGGATCGCTGGTGTCTATCTTGGCCAAATAAGACTGGATACAGTGGTGCTGTGCAAAACTGTTTCTGCATGGTGAAAGGTTAGAGAAATAGTTGCTACTTCATTTCATTACCTTTTATTCGGTCAGTTCCCTCTTACCCTGGACTTGTAGCTGCTTACCAGGATGCTAGAAAATTGCTCAGAAAGACTCAGTTTTGGCCAATTTTTCCTTAAAGGAAACTTCTTCACTGACCCACGGTTTCTGAGAATTGACTTCATCCCTGCAAATGGGGGCTTCACCAGCAACCCCCATTTCCCTCC
>NW_007131807.1:0-763 GCF_000164805.1 Carlito syrichta | reverse complement strand
TTGTTGTTGTAAAATCTTGAATAAGCGTAGGATTAGCCATCTCCACTAAAAATTTTCTAGTTTGTGAATCTGAGGAGGGTAATTTGAGAAGGTACATATATCCTCCAACTCATCAAATTACAAATTGCTCTGGCTCAATCCCATGAAATACACTTAAAAGTAACTATAGGTTGAAAAGGGAATCAACTTCAAAGTCAAGCAGTTAGAATCCTACTCCAGGCAGTGTGATGAGCCATGTAGCCTGATTGTGCTCACATGAAAATCAATGAAAAATTCTGCATGAAAAATTTTAAAAGAACTCAAAATCCACTTTGAACTTGCAAAAAAGTAAAATATACTTTTTGCAGGCCAAATATTACATTGGCTCACTTTTCATTCTTAGGACAATTTGAGCTTTGATTTCCATGGACTAGTGAGACTACAGCAGTTTTAGAGGAGACTATCCACCTCCTTTAACACAATACCTTATATCCTCAGTGTAAAGAGTGAACTAGAAATAAATCCATATCATGTATGGGACTGCAAAGGAGTTCTTGTTTTATATCCTGGCACTGAGTAGAAGATGGAAAAACCTTCCCCTGAGAATTTAGAACCATATTATTATTGCTATTTTACTGTTACTAAAATCCTATTATTAATAATTAAAACCACAATGATACAATTTCATACTCATTAATTTAGAAAAAGTTAAAAATATGACAAGATCAACAAGGACGTTGAGCAATAGAAATACGCATTGGTGGTAGAAGTTTAAATTATTATA
>NW_007131806.1:0-693 GCF_000164805.1 Carlito syrichta | reverse complement strand
AATAAGTAAACAAATAAATAAAATATTTGTTGAGTTGGTGAAGACATTTTTAGATTGTAGCCTGAAGAAAATTAGACTAAAAATAAATAGTATCCTTGTGTTTTGATTTCTCAATGGCCACTACATGGATAAAGACAGAGAGACAGAGAGGGGGAGAGAGAGAGAGAGAGAGAGAGAGAGAGAGAGAGAGAGAGAGAGAGACAAACAGACAGAAAGACATACTCTGTGCAGTTCCAAAAGTGATAAACAAGGATAATGGCTAGAAGTTATGCAGAATCGGGTTCAGCCCAATGTGAGGAAGGATTTTCTAAGACTTCAAGACCATCTTGAGATATCATCAAAGCTTACTGAAGCTGGAAGTGTTCCCATGAGGCTGAGGGATGTTGGAAAAAAAGGTGTGATGAGGGGATTCCTGCATTTTGGAGTAGGGTGGAGCTCTAAGGCCCTTTCCAAGGTTAATATTCTGTGATTCTGTGAAATTACAATACCAAATAATGTCTTGCTGACAGACTCCAGATGGACTTTTAGGTCATGAAAAAGCAAACTTTAGGGAGGTAGTGGTAGATAGAAAGATGGAGGAAGGCATGAAACAAAACTAAGAGAGAGAAAGTTAAAAAAAGAAAAAGCAGAGTGATGAATATCCACAAAAGATCATTTCCTCAGCCCTGGGGAGGAAGGAAGGATCTATGGTTT
>NW_007131805.1:0-982 GCF_000164805.1 Carlito syrichta | reverse complement strand
ATAATGTCTTGCTGACAGACTTCAGATGGACTTTTAGGTCATGAAAAAGCAAACTTTAGGGAGGTAGTGGTAGATAGAAAGATGGAGGAAGGCATGAAACAAGACTCTAAGAGAGAGAAAGTTAAAAAAAGAAAAAGCAGAGTGATGAATATCCACAAATGATCATTTCCTCAGCCCTGGGGAGGAGGGAAGGATCTATGGTTTTCAATTCACTGCTAGTTACAAATGGGTTCCTGTCCCTTTCCCTGTTTAAAAGAAAGATGGGGAAAGGGGGAAGAGAAAACCCTCAGAGAATACCATTTTCATGTGTCTCAGCTTCAATTCAAAGAAAGAAAAACAAAAGGTTTCAGTGCTGTCATTTAGAAAATAAGCTACAGACTATTGCACATATTTTTGGAGCCTTGGAGCACAGACGTGCAGGAAAACTATGAATCCAGATGTGCCTTGGCTTGTTTGAAACACTCACGGTGAATATTAAACAAGCAATCACCCTGTGGTGGAGGCCAAAATCACTTCATGATTTGCTATGATTCTGGGTTGTGGCAAATACCTCTTTTTAAGTAGGATCCTGCAACACTGATGGTACAAACATTAGGTAGGGCCAGGAGGCAAAAGCACCCTGGAGAGCAGAATAAAAGGGCCTTAAGAGGAAAATGAATTTTTAAGATGGATGAGAGAGGTGACTTGTCACATAATAAAGGGCATTAGTAGAATATTAAGTTCTGGGCCCAAGCAAAAAATCAGGGATCATGCCATAAGCCATTTGTCTTGCTTACTTTTCCCAGTTTGTCCACTGCTGGGAGTTATCTCTTTTTTTATACCTTTTACAAATGCTTTATTTTTAAAAAGTACTCAGTTCAATGAATTGTCACAAATTGAACACACCCATGTAACAGCATTCAGATCAAGAAATGGAACATAACCAGAATTCTGCTACTATCCTGACTTCAAACATCCCAAGTTGGTTTTCTTTCATATTCGT
>NW_007131804.1:0-818 GCF_000164805.1 Carlito syrichta | reverse complement strand
ATTCATGGCATGATAAGTACAAAAAAGTAAAGAACAGACAAGACAATGGAAGACTTCTAGACTATAAAAAATGTTTCTCTTCATGGAGTAGAAGTGTGGTGTCCCCTCCTCCAAGGAAATATTTAAAGCAAAAACAAAACAAACAAAAACTTTAGCATGGCATATTCAGAGGTGAGATTCGTGGAATAGCACAGTCTTTTCAAAAAGATTAGAATTAAAACAATAGAGTGGGATGCTGAGAATCCTCATTTAGCTCTGCTACTAGTTAGCTCTATGACTTTGGCCAGTCCCATCATCTCTCAGGAGCCTTAGTTTCTTCCTGTTTAAACATGTAAGTGGTGTATTCTATTGAAGATTTTAAAAATTAAGATGCATTGTGTCAGAGGGAAAGACTTGATTTCAACAGCGTGACCAGAATGATACAGGTGAGGAGATGAGACTGATAAAATGACAGAGTGGCTAGAGAAAAGGAGAAAACTTCTCAGATACCAGGGTTGAAAGCAGCATGCCAAGATTTCAGACTTCAGTCCTGATTTATATTCCTGAAGTGTTTTTATAGCTAATGATGAATTGCATGTCAACATGTTGGTTCAAAAGAGAAGACTTCTAAATAGCCTATTAAATTGTAGGATTAGGCTTGTGTTGATGTTTTGAATAGAACGTAGATGTTAAAACAAATGTTGTTTTCCAAATCTCATCTATCATTGGAATTAAGCTGAAATCAATTTCGGATGTCTGCTCAAAATAAAATGCATGTTTGGCTCATCTGTGATTAGAACTAGCTTGCCTAGAGTGGAGCTGAGCCAAACACCTGACCT
>NW_007131803.1:0-792 GCF_000164805.1 Carlito syrichta | reverse complement strand
GAATCCTCATTTAGCTCTGCTACTAGTTAGCTCTATGACTTTGGCCAGTCCCATCATCTCTCAGGAGCCTTAGTTTCTTCCTGTTTAAACATGTAAGTGGTGTATTCTATTGAAGATTTTAAAAATTAAGATGCATTGTGTCAGAGGGAAAGACTTGATTTCAACAGCGTGACCAGAATGATACAGGTGAGGAGATGAGACTGATAAAATGACAGAGTGGCTAGAGAAAAGGAGAAAACTTCTCAGATACCAGGGTTGAAAGCAGCATGCCAAGATTTCAGACTTCAGTCCTGATTTATATTCCTGAAGTGTTTTTATAGCTAATGATGAATTGCATGTCAACATGTTGGTTCAAAAGAGAAGACTTCTAAATAGCCTATTAAATTGTAGGATTAGGCTTGTGTTGATGTTTTGAATAGAACGTAGATGTTAAAACAAATGTTGTTTTCCAAATCTCATCTATCATTGGAATTAAGCTGAAATCAATTTCGGATGTCTGCTCAAAATAAAAATGCATGTTTGGCTCATCTGTGATTAGAACTAGCTTGCCTAGAGTGGGAAGCTGAGCCAAACACCTGACCTAGGGCTGCCTATCACATGACCTGTGTGGTTCATGGAGCTGCTGCAGAAAGTGGGATTACCTAACTGCATTGGGAAATAAGCCACACTTTCCTCAAAGTTTACTGTTTTATAGATGAATGTACATCATTTCACCTATGTTTTAAGGTTGTTTAATGTTTGATGATATCATACAAGGCCAAAATAAAAGCAATTAGTTAAAAAATGGAAAAG
>NW_007131802.1:0-13383 GCF_000164805.1 Carlito syrichta | reverse complement strand
GCACCAGCCCCCCCGGGCTTCTTGCCTCCTGCACGGCCGGTGGGGGCGGGGAGCCCCAGCGTCGCGCGGAGGCCCAGGCCTGGGCCTAGGGGATCTGCCCCACGGGCCGGGACCGGGCGAAAGGGAGGCAGGCCCGGGGAGGGTCTCGGCACGGGCACCCGCCCCGAGTCGCGCGCGTGGCGGACCTGAGGAGACGCGCGCGGCCGCGGAGGGAGTTGGGGACCCGGCCTCGCAGTTGTCTGGGAGGGGGATCGGGAATGGGGGCTGTGGATGCCTGGAGAGGGACCCCTGGACAGGGGCGAAGGGGCGGGCGGACCCCGCGTTCTGCTGGTGGGAAATTGCAGGCAGCTTCCGAGCGCCGCTCTTGGGTGGCGGCGGTAATGGTGAGGGCTGTGTGCTGCGTTTACATTTGGGGGGGAGGGTATGTTTTTGCTTCAGGTGGAGCTCTAGTGTCTCAGTATCATCCCAGAAAGCCTCACTCAGAGGGTTTAGGGTGGGAGGGCAGAAAGGGATGTGATGCGGCTCTTTCAGAGTGCCAGGAGCGCTTATGAAGTTGGATTTATCTGTCTCTGCTTAAACTTTTCAACCCCAAAGATGGAGAAAGCAAAAAGAATGTGAATTTGAAGGTGGGGGGAGCCTTGCACTAATGGGTCCCTAGACAGTGTGACATAGAACTTCTTGATGGAATGGATTCTTACTATCAGAAGGTCTAGTTCAATTGCATACATGAACTAATTGTAGAACTGCATCTGGCTTCTCTGATGTCTACCTCTCTAAAAATGGAGAGACTAATTAATTTTGCTTGCTGTTTCCCAGGAATCACCAAAAGCAGGGAAAAGTGGGAAAAGTTCAAAAGAAGGACAAGACGCAGTGGAACCAACGGTAAATATCAAATATTCGCTTTGTTTTTCATAAACATGTTTTAACTTAGGGTATAAAACAGGGTGACAAAACCCAGGGTCTTCTAAGATGTTTCCCTATGTGAGGATTTTTTTTGGGGTATCTTTCATAACCCTTAATTTTAGCTACTTAGGTATTTACTGTTCCGTTTTGGAAAACCGTTGATGATATTATGAAAACTGTGCTTGCTTGCAGAGCTGGTATCTTTAAGTTCATCACCCACTCCTCAAACCCAGCAGCCCTCTTGTATAGACTGGTTGTGCAGGGTTCCAAGGTTGCTTTTAGCTTTGGGCCCTCCCCCACCCCTTCCTTTGCAAGCTGCAGGTGGCTGTCTGAGTGGTTGGTCCTTTCTTCCATCATCCTTGTTTTCCTTCATGCCATCTCTGCTACTGGTGGCCTAGGCTAGCTCCCTCTTTCTGTTGAGGTCTGCTCCCTTGGCCTCTGTCCCCAGTAATGTTGGTCTTTTAAACATATATCTAGTTTTGGTATTCTTGCACATATTCATCATCTTTCATCTTCTCTTTCTGCATTGACCACTTTCTGAATTTGGTTGCTTCTTGACTTTGAGCTCTTCAATGGAAAAACTATCACACCAACTGAGGACTGCATCTGCTTCACGAGGTGCATCCTGTTCCTTCAACAGTTGTGCCTTTGGAGGATTTGCAGCATTACTGCTTTGCCTTTTCTTCCTTGTGACTAATTGTTGTTGAACTAGAGCACCTAGGGTTAAGGGTCCAGGAGCTGTATGGACCCAGGCAGTGGCTCCTTTTGAATTTGTGGGTAGCAGAGAAGCAGCTTAATAGAGTGTCAGTTTTCCAGAGCTGGGTCATTGAGGCCCCAGTCTTATCACAAATGACATTAATTTGCAAGTGTCAGTCCTCTTTCTGTAAGCCAAATTAGAATGAGTTAAAGTCTGTCTGGGAAACATAGTTAGCTAGTGATTATCTGCAGTAGACTTTTTTTTAGGCCCAGTTAATCTTTTTCCTATGATTTGGTGTATTCTAAGCCTCCCTCTTCTTCAGCAGGTGGTTTATTCTAGCAAATCTGTTACTTTCCCCAAAGCAAAAAGCTGAAATCCAAAAAATTCTTTAAATGTCAATAATCAGGAGGATTTGTGCCCGTCTGTCCCTCCTTGTCTTTTTAGCATGCTTGGATTTAACTTGCTTACTTCCGTGACACCCTTTTGACAAAATTGATTTAGATGAAAAAGAAATTTAGTTGCTCTGTGAGAGTATATGATGTATAATTTTTTTCTCTTTTCTGGGAAAGACTTTTTGGTCTTTCATTAAAACTGCTAAGACTTCCAACTTGCCCAAACCTTTCCTGTTAACATGCTGTTAGGGTCACAAAGGAATAGTGATGTGTATGTTTCGTTAGTTCCTATTTTAGTAGAAAGAACCTGGCCATAAGGATGGATAATGTTAAGTTTAAAGCTGAAAAATTGATCAGTAATTAAAAGATACCAAACCAGTGCTATGTAAGTTGTGTGTTTTTAAGGCAGATTGGGTTCTTGGACTGTCAATTGTGTAAAACTCTTGAGCTGTGGCCTGCAGTGTCTGAGTGTAATGCCCCACTTATCGTTTTGTATTTTTTCTAGTGCTACTGTCTAAGAGCTGGAGCCACAGAGCTTGAAATTCCCACTGAAAAATACTGAAATGTTTGGCCCTTCACTGCTTCCTCATAAGGATACCAAGGCAATATGGCATGTTAAGCATGGCCGTTGGCAGAGATCACTGTGTACATAACTTTTCAGGAATAAAAATGGAGGCACTTCTGGTTTGTGCAACCTCTTAGTTGACCCTTAACTTTTTTTTTTTTTTTTTGAGTTAGAGTCTCACTCTGTCACCCAGACTGGAGTGCAGTGGCTGCTCCCGGCCACGGCAGCCTCGACCTGCTGGGCTCCGGCGATCCTTCCGCCTCAGCCTTCCAATTAGCTGGAACTACAGGTGCATGCTACTACGCCCGGCTAATTTTTGATTTATTATAGAGATGAGGTCTCACCTGCTCAATTGGGTCTCGAACCCGCGGGCTCAGGCAATCCACTCACCTCAGCCTCCCAAAGGCGCAGGATTACAGGCTGATCGGCCGAGCCTGGCTAACCCTTAACTTTTTTATTGTTGTTTTTTCCTCCGCAGCTTGCATTTTCACTTCTAGTTCCACCCACTTACCAAATAGGATTGACTCATGTAGGTGAATTAAATGATTGCACACTGTTCCCTTGTCTCTCTCTCTCAGTATTACTCTTAACTTGAATATTTTAACCTGAGAAATTTAAATAGATTTGATATTCCCAAGATGCTTTGAGACCTTTTTAATATCACGTCACCTTCAAAGTCAGTAAGAAGTTAGCACGTGTTCACAGTAGCCTGTGAACTCACCTCTGGTAGGACAGTGATCAGCCTTGAGAGATGTGCAGAGCAGAGACCTTCCAGGGCAGAGGAGCCAAGTTTGAACATAATCCCAGCAGAGAAAATGTTAAAGATCTTGACCTCTGGTCGACTTTAACCCACTATTTCAAGTATGTGAAAGGCCCTTCTAATAAAATCCTGGCTGTCATCTGTCCTCATAGAAAACAAGGCAACATGTGGCTTACTGTGTTGCAGGACATTTTTTGGTTAGCACACGGGAACATTTGGTGACTTGGGCTTTATAGCAAGGAGTAAAGGATAGAGTGGTGTACTAGAAAACGTTTCAACCTGCAGGTCAGAAAATAAAAATGTTGACTCTTGTTTTGTCATAAATTATGTCACCTAACTTATGTGACCCTTTTTCCTCATCTCTAAAATGACTTGACGAGTTTAAGATTTGGTCATTTTTAGCTGCTTGGGACAGATTAGGTGCTTCCTTTCTAGAAGTAAATTTTCCCTGCAAGATAAGTGACAGGGTACATCTTACAGTGTAACAAAATACTGTTAAAGGTCATAACTGCTGCTGTGCAACTTTTGCCTTATTCTAGAAATTTCTCTTCCTTGAATGATGTTTATTGGTACATTTTTCTTTTCTGTTATTCTCTTTCAAATAGAATGTTTCCATTTGACTTGATGCTTATGCGTGTGTGTCCTGAAAATAAAAGTTTTTGCCCAGTACTTCTGGTTTATTTCATAGCACATATTTAAGGAATGAGGCCATAGATGGACTCTTGGGTCACTTGAAGTTGAAAAATTCTGTAGATTGATAGAGGAAAGTCATTTTTGAGCATCTGTTCTCAGTGTAGCATTGAAATCTATGAAAACATAACTAGGTACATCTTATGAATATTTAGAATTGTAGAGAATTGCTCTGAGATTCCTAAAGTTCATTTTGTAGGATCAGACCATAGGATAGTGTTCTTTTATGTTTGTGTACTGTGTCTAAAATTACATTTTACAAAGTGTTAATGCTTTTTGTAAAGTGATTTAAGCACATTTGAAGCTTATTTGAGTGTTGTTCTCTGGCCTTGTATTTCACATATCCTGCTTCACTTCAGTTTTGTTTGAAAGTCTCTACAGCGACTCTTATATAATATCTGTTGCTGGGATAAAAAAATCTGAACAATCCTCTCTCCGAATTTTTAACTTATTTTGACACTTTCTACCTTCTTTCTTTTTATAATATGTCCCTTTGCATTCTAGTGCCACCACCATCTGGTGTTCCAGAGCTAGGGAGACTGCAACTTGACTCAGGTCACATGGACACTAGGTGGAGGAGTAATTTCTTAGAAATTAAAACTGAAATGTAAACAATATTTAATAATGCTCCCATTGAATGTTAAAATAAATAACATTTATTATGAAAAATACCTTTTCAGAAAGTAGTTTTCCTGTTGACTGTCTACAGCAGGATTTTTTTGTTTTGTTTTTTTCTTTTTTGAGTAAGGGTCTCACTCTGTCTCACTCTGTCACCCAGGCTGGTGTGCAGTGGTATAATCACAGCTCACTGCAGCCTTGACCTCCTGGGCTCAGTTGATCCTGCTGCCTCAGCCTCCTGAGTAGCTGGGTCTGTAGGTGCATGCCACCATTCCTGGCTATTTAAAAATCTTTTTTTGTAGAGATGAGGTCTCACTATGTTGACTGGGCTGGTCTTAAACTCCTGGACTCAAGTGATCCTCCTGCCTCAGCCTCTCAAAGTTATGGGATTATAAGCATGAGTCATTATGCCTGGCCTACAGCACGCATAAGCTAGAGGAGGACAGTGATGTCGTTACAGGTGGCTGCATCTCCTCTGAGGATAGTCCTTGACTCCTGTCCCACAGAAGAACAAAAACCACGGTCTGTAGGCTCACTTCTGTGCTCTTGGCCTCCCCTGCCTCCATTTCCATCATTCTCTTCCTAAATTTTTTCCATACTGCCCTAAACCAAATTTCAGTGAAACGCAGAACAGACCAAGAGAAGTAGTACTTTACAAATCTTGTTAAAACATTTATATGCAGCCGGGCTCTGTGGCTCAGCCTGTAATCCATGCCTTTGGGAGGCTGAGGTGAGTGGATTGCCTGAGCCCATGGGTTCGAGTCCTGCCTGGGCAGGTGAGACCTCATCTCTAAAATAAATAAAAAAATTAGCCGGGTGTGGTAGCACGCACCTGTAATTCCGGCTACTCGGAAGGCTGAGGCAGAAGGATCGCTGGAGCCCAGCAGGTCAAGGCTACAGTGGCCAGGAGCAGCCACTGCACTCCAGTCTGGGCAACAGAGTGAGATTCCAACTCAAACAACAACAACAAAAAAAAAACCATTCATATGCGTTATTATGTAGGAAATATAATTCCCTGCTTTTAATTGCCATGCCTTGGTTCACTCTTCTCAGTGCCTCCCATCACCTTTGCTTAGTGCCCGGGGCATGGAGAAAATGGAGGTGCTGTAAAGAGGATCATCAGCTGCAGATCTTCAGCTTTGGCATTATTAGGACGTGGTTGCCCTGAGCTTTCTTCCCTTGTGGCATATGGAAGTGGCTGGTTTTCCCTTAAGCTGCTCCCTTCTCTAACCTCCGTTGCTGTCCTGTGTCACAAGCTGCAGGACTGGTAGACCCCCAAGTGAGTGTCCACTGCTCTGGACCAAGGGTAGGGCCCCAGTTCAATCTGTGACACATGGGGTCAGATGTTCTGTTGTGGGCTGTACTGTGGTCCTGTGCTTTGCAGGGTGTTTGCCATGAACTTTGACCTTACCCACTAGATACCATTGACCCTCCACTCCTCCAGTAGTGACCACCTAGAGTGGAGTTGCTGCATGTCTCCTGGAGCACAAAGTTGCCCCTGTTGCGCTACTGTACTAAAAAGACCCCTTCACATAATATGTGTGTCTGCTGCAAATTGTGTCTGGCACGTGTTCATCTGGGCATATTTCCTTTAGAATAGCAGTTTTGAAACAAAAGAGAGATCACGCCTTTACTCTCATCAGAATTAGGGAATACTCCAACAAGCTTTTATTTAGGTGGGTTATGGGTTATATCAATCTGATATTTTTCATATTTGAAATTAAAAAAAGTTAAAATGGAACATTTAAAAATATTAATCCAATAATGACACCCATTACTTATTAAATAACATTGGCATGAAAACTATTTTTTTTTAAATCCTCTGAGAAGAGTGGAGTTGCTCTATGTTTTTGCAAATCTCTCCAACGTTTAGCTCTGTAGGAGGTGGCCGGCCATCTGGCTGTCTGCTCCTGCTAGCTGTTTTGATTTCACTTGTGTAGCCTGTGAGAAACTCCACAGAATGATGGTTTAAAGGGCAAGTCATGTCCTCGTGTTATCATGAAAGCACTTCTGACCTTATAGACCCCAAATGTGTCTAGGGAACTCCACTCAGGAGTCCCCAGACCACATATTGAGAACTACTGTTTTAGAATACTCTTCCCATGCTCTGCTGGTAAGCTGGATCCTTTTGGGTTTTTTCTTTTCTTTAATCTCCAACTTAAGTTCATCTATTCTGAAATTAATTAGTTAATTTTTTTTATAGAGATGGGGTCTCAGTGTGTTACCCAGGCTGATCTTGAATTCCTGGGCACAAGCAATCCTCCTGCTTCAGCCTCCCAAAGTGCTGAGATAACAGGTGTGAGCCACTGCACCCAGCCCTCATCTATTCTTTTTTCACCATCTTGGACCATATATTTTCTATTTTTAAAATTTGTATAGCAATTATTTATGGGGGGCCAGCCCCCAAAAAGAGATTTAGAGGGTCCCTGGAAGGTGGGGCAGCATTGGCGAATATTCTGGAGAAATAAGGAGAAAGCAAGAGACTGGACTCTGTCTAGTGCAGAAGCCGATTCTGTAGTAGGGATAGATATTGAAAGAAAGATGGAGGGATAGATATAAAGAGGAAGAAAGAGAAAGAAAGAAAGTGGACAACTGTTCAGTGAAATGAGCAGAAGCCGTTTATTGGGACCAACCATGAGTCTTTTATCCCAAATTATCACATGTTAAATCATAAGACTTTCATGTGAACACAAGGCTAGGTGGATGAGGTACACCCCCCCCACCAGGTGTTTCCTTAGGCATGAGGAAGGACAATCCCAATCAAATCACAAGACTTTCACGTGAACACAAAGCCAGGTGGGTGAGGGGCGTCCCCCACCCACCAGGCGTTTTCCCAAGCATGAGGAAGGACAATCCCAAAATTATCTCACTGTTCCTTATGCTTGGTTTATGTTCCTCAAAAGCAATACAACAATTCTAACATCATAATATTCTAATAATCAATAACTTCTAAAACTTATGCATACCCAACACCTAATGACTGACTAAAATCCTAATACCTTTCTATTCTGTGCTAATTTTACCTGTACTATAAAAAACTCTTAATTATAGCTCAAACCAGTTCCTAAAGAATGTGGCCCAGTCCAAAGATCACGCTGGGCGTTTTCCAGGAACAATTGATTATGATCTCTTAACAAAATGGCTATTCTAATATCCTATGTATCTATCTTAATTTCTATAAAAGTTTCTAATTCCTAATCCTGATATATAAGACTGATCATCAGCAATAAAGCCTCTAAAATAAACCCAAATGCAAACTGTAATAATACTAAATCCAAAACCACAATTAGTAGAAAGTGGGAACAATGAAATTTCTAAGGTTAGCTTTATTCTATAGAACCTCAAAGTATCATGTTTTGATCATGCTTGAACTAACATAATTCCCTGACATAGAGTAACCTATTCTATAATACTTTCTATGAATAAAATAAATTCAGCTTCTATCATAAGTAGCAAAAACTTACACTAATTGTAACTAAAGAACCAGTTTAAAAGAATGCGGCCCAGCCCAAAGTGGATGCTGGACCCTTAGGAATGTGGCCCAGCCCAAAGTTCATGCTGGGCCATTTCTGGTAACCCTAGATAATCATGTATACCATCTAAAGCTGGAAACAGCTCTCTAAATAGATATACTAATTTAACAAATATACTTTTAAATCTTATAAAGAAGCTTGTATCATGTATAAGGCTCCCAAATGTGATCTGAGTTTGAACTGTGTTAAGTTTAAAACCGAAACCACAGTCTGTGAGAAACGGGAACAATGGATCCCTAGAGTCAGCCATGCCTGTCATATTCTCAGAACTTCATGCTTAGATCATGAAAGTCCCTGCTAGTGGGTAATGCCAAACAACAAAGAAAGGAAGAGGAAATGGGCCTTCAGCTCCTGAACCAAACCTGGTGGTCTCAGGGTCCGCAGCCCGCCTGGATCCCTAACGCTCAGGCAGACCTCCACGGCCGACTCCCAACATTAAGTAACCACTGGCCACTAGCAATTTGAGGTAGATCATTTACCGTAAGCTCAAGTGGACGTGGATGTCTCCTACCATGATTTTCCAAACCACTCTGGTTTTTAGGGATCCCTAAAAACAATCTCTCACTGCCTACTTGTTCTGCCCTCGAGTGTCCTGATGTTCTTTCACTTCAAGGAACTTGCATTAGGGTCCATATAAAAGGGCTTAGTTTTCCTTAGTACTATTGATTTGTAAGACATTTACTGTGACCTTGATTTTTCCTTTGAATTAATTTGTAATCAATGTAATCAACATTTTTGAAGTGTATTATTTTATATGATCATATTGTTTCCTCCAGACCTAATGTTAAATTCAGTGATGAGTGCTTAATAAGGATACTGATTGTGTGAGGAGTGAGTAATAGGACAGTTTTCATCTAGTTTCTCAATTTGGAAAAAGATGCTTGGATGAACAGCTGCAGTGTCCCAGATAATTTTCCATTTCTGTGAATGCCAAAGGCTCCTCTTCATGTATTTAACATTCATGAAATTCCTGAAATTTAAAAAATACTGTGAGAAGAACACACAGGGTTCTTAAAAACAGCCTTATACTTGAGGTATACTTGCCACAAAGTAACCTCCACTGAATTGCCTGTACACCTTTTTCAAAAATCAGTTGACACTTTTTTTGTGTAGATCTATCTCTGGGTTCTTTATTTGGATGTATTGATCTATGTGCCTATCTCTTCACCAATACAAATACTGTCTGTATTACCATAGCTTTATAATATGTCCTAAAATTCAGTAGTATGAATTCTCCAACTTTATTCTTCTCCAAAATTGTTTTGGCTTCAAATGCTGTATAAATTTTAGAATCTGCTTCTCTATATCTACAAAAAAAAAAAAAGCTTGCTTGAGTTCTGTTTGGAATTACGTTAAATCTTTTTATTGATTTGGGAAAAAATTGACATCTTTGCTATTTGAATCTTTCAATTCATGAGCATGGTATATCTTTCCATTTATTTAGGTCTTATTTGGTTTCTTTTATAAGTATTTTGTAGTTTTCAGTATACAGATCTGGTATGTGTTTTCTTACATTTATAACTAAGTATTTCATTTTCTGAAGGTATTGGAAATACTTTTTCCCTTAATTTCAATATCTAATGGTTTATTGCTAGCATATAGAAACACAATTGATTTTTGTGTTTTGACTTTGTATCCTGTGATAATCTCAGGTGTTATTTTGTAGATTCTTTAGGATTATGCCACTTGTGAATAGGGACAAGCTTATTTTTTCCTTCTTAATCTTCATATCTTTAATTTCTTTCTTATCTCACTGGATATGACTACCAGTATAATGCTGAATAGGAGTAGTGAGAATGGATGTTATTGTGTTGTTCCCAATCTTAGGGAGAAAGCACCTCATTCTTTCACCATGAAGTATGATGTTAGTTGTGTGCTTTCTGTAGATACCCTTCTTCAGGTTTTGGAAATTCTCTTCCTAGTTGCTGTAAGTTGTTATCATGAATGGGTGGTAAATTTCATCAAATGATTTTTCTGTATCAATTGATAATGGTCACATGGATTTTTCTCCTTTAGTTTGTTAATGTGGTAGATTACATTGATTGATTGTTTTTTGAATATGAAGCCAGCCTTACATTCTCAGGATGTATACCATTTGGTGTTGGTATAGTATTCTTTCTATGTATTGCTTGGTTTTACTTGATTATATTTTGTTGAGGATTTTTGCATCTGTGTTGTTGATGGATATGATTGTAGTTTTATTTTCATGTAATGTCTTTGGTTTTGGCATCAGAGTAATGCTGGCTTCATAAAATGAGTTGAGACATGTTCTCTCCTCTTCAACTTTGTAGAAGAGATTCTGTAAAACTATTGTTTCTTCCTTATATGTTTGGTAGCATTCACACATGACCTCATCTGGGCCTGGAGATTTCTTTCTTTTTGGGAAAATTATCTATTTCATCTTGGGTGAGTGTTGATAGTTTGTGATTTTGGGGGAATTGATTCATTTCATCTGAGTTATAGGAGTTATGTGTAGAGTTATACATGGTATCTATAATGATATTCCTTATATTGGTAATTTGTCTCTCCTCTTTGTTTCTATCAGTTGTACTTGAGTTTTGTCAATGATGTAAATATTTTCAAAGAACAAGCTTTTGGTTTGGTTGATTTTTCTCTATTGTGTTCTCTGTTATGTTGTTGATTTTTGCTCTTACCTGTATTATTTTTATTATTTCCTTCTGTGTGCTTTGAGTTTGTTTTTTCTTTATCTGGTTTCTTAAACTGGAAGCATAAATGATTGTTTCAAGGCCTTTTCTCTTTCCAATATAGGTATCTGATGCCATAAATTTCCCTCTGAAAACTGTTTTAGCTGCATCCCATTGCACTCTTTTTCCTTTCTTGAACTCTATTGACTCAAATGTTAAACCTTTAGATTTTGTCCCACAGGTCTCTAAAAAACTAAGAGAACTAAAAAGATTGAGACAAAGTTTACTGAGCAAGGGAAAGACAGAGAAAGACAAAAAGCCATGGGGGAATCTTCATACCCTTTTAAGAGCACATTTTCCCTAGAGAGAAATGTTCTCCTTTCCTAGAGTTTTAGGTATCTCCAGGCTCCTACTGCCACTGTTCCAGCTGCCACTGCTGTCACTCCTGCCCATTGTCACCACAGGATTGTGTGCTGGTTGAGTCATGAGAGAATGAAGAAAATGAACATAAAACCAGGCATATTTCACATTCTCTCTGAATTATTAGAAGTCTGCTTTCCCATTCTTAGAGTCAGAGCTAAAGGCATTCTCCTGAAATTCTTTCTGAATCCAATGTCTGCTTCTGTGTTTGAGTTGACTTCAGTCTAGTCCAGAGAATACTGAAGGAAAAATGAGAAAGTCACCACCAGTTCAGTCGTACTTCAAATCTTAGCAGTCGGCCTGCTAGTATTATATTTTTTAGTCATTAAACAACTGTTCAGTACACTTTGTTCAGGTTTTTCAGTTGCATTCAATAGTAAAGACAATGTGATTACTCTGTCTTACCCAGAACTGGAATCTTGTGACCTGTTTATTTTTTTATTTTACATTATCTTTTTCATGTCAAATGGGTGATTTCCTTCCTCCTTTCCTTCTTTCTTTCTCTCTTTTGTTCTTTTTTTCTTTCCTACTTTTTCTTGACAATGGTGCAAAGCATATTGTTAGACCTTGATAAATAACTTTTGAGTTGGTTGCAGAAGTCTTTACGTGTGTGGTTTTATAAATATTACAAGTCATTAAATTAATGGATTGGCTATCATTTGGAAACACTTTCTGCTTTCCAAAGATATATCTACTACAATGAGAATAGGGGAAAAAATCACAATCTAAAAAGTGAGGAATAATGGTCTTATGGCATCATCTTGAAAGTTCAAAAGGATAATATATCTGTACCTGGCACAGATATGTTACATTTTTTTTTAAGTGGACCCAGTTCCAACCAAAACCTTTTTAAAACAAAGTAATGACAGTAAATATATATTGATAATGAAAGGAGCACAACCATGCCAAATGATTATGCATCAGATGCATTATGTCTGTTATGGCTTGATTGTTTGTACTCTCCAAAACTCTTGTTGAGACTTAGTTGTAATTGTAACATATTAAGAGGTGGAACCTTGGCTGGGCATGGTGGCTCAAGCCTGTAATCCCAGCACTTTGGGAGGCTTAGGTGAGGTGAGTGCCTAAGCCCAGGGGTTTGAGAACAGCCTGGGCAACTTGACGAGATCTCATCTCTACAGGATCGCCTGAGCCCAGCAGGTCAATGTTGGGGTGGCTGTAAGCATGTCACTGAACTCCAGCTTGAGAAATAGAGTGAGTCTCCAACTCAAAAAAAAAAAAGGTGGAAGCTTTAAGAGGTGATTGGGCCATGAGGGCTCTGCCCTCATGAATGGTTTAATGCAGGATGGGATTAGTTATCTCAGAAACAGGTTCCTGATAAAAGAAGGGGAGTTTGACTCCCTTTCTTTCTCTGTCTTATGCACTCACTCTGCCATCTGCCCTTTGCCATGAAATGATGCAGCACCTGGCCTCACCAGATGCCAGCATCATGCTCTTGGACTTCCTTGCCTCCAGAATTGTGAACCAAATAAACTTCTTTTTGAAAAAAATAAGTTACGCAGTCTGTGGTATTCTAACAACAGAAAATGGACTAAGACAATGTCCTTCTTCTGCTTTATTAGATAGCTCATATGAGTAGTGAATGATCAATCCTACTTATAGCCAGAGAAATGGAAATTGTGGAATTGGGGGAGAGTTAGTAAAAAGATGATCTTTCTCACAAATGAGACTTTTCCATTTTTTAACTAATTGCTTTTATTTTGGCCCTTGTATTGATATCATCAAACATTAAACAACCTTAAAACATAGGTGAAATGATGTACATTCATCTATAAAACAGTAAACTTTGAGGAAAGTGTGGCTTATTTCCCAATGCAGTTAGGTAATCCCACTTTCTGCAGCAGCTCCATGAGCCACACAGGTCATGTGATAGGCAGCCCTAGGTCAGGTGTTTGGCTCAGCTTCCCATTCTAGGCAAGCTAGTTCTAATCACAGATGAGCCAAACATGCATTTTTATTTTGAGCAGACATCTGAAATTGATTTCAGCTTAATTCCAATGATAGATGAGATTTGGAAAACAACATTTGTTTTAACATCTACGTTCTATTCAAACATCAACACAAGCCTAATCCTATAATTTAATAGGCTATTTAGAAGTCTTCTCTTTTGAACCAACATGTTGACATGCAATTCATCATTAG
>NW_007131801.1:0-1022 GCF_000164805.1 Carlito syrichta | reverse complement strand
ACATCATACTTCATGATGAAAGAATGAGGTGCTTTCTCCCTAAGATTGGGAACAACACAATAACATCCATTCTCACTACTCCTATTCAGCATTATACTGGTAGTCATATCCAGTGAGATAAGAAAGAAATTAAAGATATGAAGATTAAGAAGGAAAAAATAAGCTTGTCCCTATTCACAAGTGGCATAATCCTAAAGAATCTACAAAATAACACCTGAGATTATCACAGGATACAAAGTCAAAACACAAAAATCAATTGTGTTTCTATATGCTAGCAATAAACCATTAGATATTGAAATTAAGGGAAAAAGTATTTCCAATACCTTCAGAAAATGAATTACTTAGTTATAAATGTAAGAAAACACATACCAGATCTGTATACTGAAAACTACAAAATACTTATTAAAGAAACCAAATAAGACCTAAATACATGGAAAGATATACCACGCTCATGAATTGAAAGATTCAAATAGCAATTTTTTCCCAAATCAATAAAAAGATTTAACATAATTCCAAACAGAACTCAAGCAAGCTTTTTTTTTTTTTGTAGATATAGAGAAGCAGATTCTAAAATTTATACAGCATTTGAAGCCAAAACAATTTTGGAGAAGAATAAAGTTGGAGAATTCATACTACTGAATTTTAGGACATATTATAAAGCTATGGTAATACAGACAGTATTTGTATTGGTGAAGAGATAGGCACATAGATCAATACATCCAAATAAAGAACCCAGAGATAGATCTACACAAAAAAAGTGTCAACTGATTTTTGAAAAAGGTGTACAGGCAATTCAGTGGAGGTTACTTTGTGGCAAGTATACCTCAAGTATAAGGCTGTTTTTAAGAACCCTGTGTGTTCTTCTCACAGTATTTTTTAAATTTCAGGAATTTCATGAATGTTAAATACATGAAGAGGAGCCTTTGGCATTCACAGAAATGGAAAATTATCTGGGACACTGCAGCTGTTCATCCAAGCATCTTTTTCCAAATTGAGAAACTAGATGAAAACTGTCCTATTAC
>NW_007131800.1:0-746 GCF_000164805.1 Carlito syrichta | reverse complement strand
AAGTCAAATGGAAACATTCTATTTGAAAGAGAATAACAGAAAAGAAAAATGCACCAATAAACATCATTCAAGGAAGAGAAATTTCTAGAATAAGGCAAAAGTTGCACAGCAGCAGTTATGACCTTTAAGAGTATTTTGTTACACTGTAAGATGTACCCTGCCACTCATCTTGCAGGGAGAATTTACTTCTAGAAAGGTAGCACCTAATCTGTCCCCAAGCAGCTAAAAATGACCAAATCTTAAACTCATCAAGTCATTTTAGAGATGAGGAAAAAGGGTCACATAAGTTAGGTGACATAATTTATGACAAAGCAAGAGTCAACATTTTTATTTTCTGACCTGCAGGTTGAAATGTTTTCTAGTACACCACTCTATCCTTTACTTCTTGCTAAAAAGCCCAAGTCACCAAATGTTCCCGTGTGCTAACCAAAAAATGTCCTGCAACACAGTAAGCCACATGTTGCCTTGTTTTTTATGAGGACAGATGACAGCCAGGATTTTATTAGAAGGACCTTTCACATACTTGAAATAGTGGGTTAAAGTCAACCAGAGGTCAAGATCTTTAACATTTTCTCTGCTGGGATTATGTTCAAACTTGGCTCCTCTGCCCTGGAAGGTCTCTGCTCTGCACATCTCTCAAGGCTGATCACTGTCCTACCAGAGGTGAGTTCACAGGCTACTGTGAACACATGCTAACTTCTTACTGACTTTGAAGGTGACATGATATTAAAAAGGTCTCAAAGCAT
>NW_007131799.1:0-723 GCF_000164805.1 Carlito syrichta | reverse complement strand
AAACTCAGAGAGACAGATGCCCCTCCCCCCACACTGGAACAGGCACAGACACGTCAGATCTGAGGGGGACACTTGACAGCAGCAGCAGCCAGTAAGGTGAGTCCAGATCTGACCCATCCTCCTCCCACAGCAGTCTATGGGGCATCTGACCCATGCTGAGAGCAACCCTATCAGCCTGTGCTGAGAGCAGAGGAGAAGGCTGAAGACCAGAGCTGAAAGGAATTTGGAGTTACAGGAACGGCCCTAGTGAGTTTTGTTCTTTTTCTGTTGTTGTTTGTCTGTTTGCTTTTTTGTTTTTGTTTTTCTTTCCTCTTCTCTCTTTCTTTCTGCTTTTTATTAAATTTTCATACTGGCTTTGTTTCTGTTATTTTAATGCTGTATTTTTAAGACTTCCTGTTTGTGTATGGATATTTTTGAGGGAGAGTTTATCAATAGGGGGTTTGTCAGTTTTTGTGTTTGCATGATTGTCTGTATGTTTTTGTTTTTATCTTTTTTTATCTTTGTTTCTCTGTTCATTGGTTAGTTGGTACACCCCTCAATTGAATCTAAAAACTGCAAAAAGTACAGCTCCCCATCCCCAATCCAGCTTCAAAATTAAACAAAGCCAGAGGATCTTTATAAGGAAGAATAGGAAATTGAACAAACAGAAGTAAAAGCTACCCCACCATTACTGAATAACAGAATTAAAGAGAGATAAACAAAGGAGAAGGAAAATCTACACAA
>NW_007131798.1:0-812 GCF_000164805.1 Carlito syrichta | reverse complement strand
TCCTCCTCCACAGCAGTCTATGGGGCATCTGACCCATGCTGAGAGCAACCCTATCAGCCTGTGCTGAGAGCAGAGGAGAAGGCTGAAGACCAGAGCTGAAAGGAATTTGGAGTTACAGGAACAGCCCTAGTGAGTTTTGTTCTTTTTCTGTTGTTGTTTGTCTGTTTGCTTTTTTGTTTTTGTTTTTCTTTCCTCTTCTCTCTTTCTTTCTGCTTTTTATTAAATTTTCATACTGGCTTTGTTTCTGTTATTTTAATGCTGTATTTTTAAGACTTCCTGTTTGTGTATGGATATTTTTGAGGGAGAGTTTATCAATAGGGGGTTTGTCAGTTTTTGTGTTTGCATGATTGTCTGTATGTTTTTGTTTTTATCTTTTTTTATCTTTGTTTCTCTGTTCATTGGTTAGTTGGTACACCCCTCAATTGAATCTAAAAACTGCAAAAAGTACAGCTCCCCATCCCCAATCCAGCTTCAAAATTAAACAAAGCCAGAGGATCTTTATAAGGAAGAATAGGAAATTGAACAAACAGAAGTAAAAGCTACCCCACCATTACTGAATAACAGAATTAAAGAAGAGATAAACAAAGGAGAAGGAAAATCTACACAAATGAAGAAAAACCAAAGGAAGAATATGGCTCTCCCAGGGGTCATCCACTGAGAATACAGACTGCAATACTCAAACAATGAAGAGTCCCCAGAAAAACTGATCTCAAACCACAAACCCAGATATCAAGATAGTAATAGAGAGAATAAATAGAAATGAGGAGAAGCTGGGCTCGGTGGCTCAGCCTGTAATCCTGTGCCTTGGGAGG
>NW_007131797.1:0-833 GCF_000164805.1 Carlito syrichta | reverse complement strand
AATGAGGAGAAGCCGGGCTCAGTGGCTCAGCCTGTAATCCCGGGCCTTTGGGAGGCTGAGGTGAGTGGATTACCTGAGCCCACAGGTTCGAGACCCACCTGGGCAGCGAGACCTCATCTCTACAATAAATCAAAAAATCAGCCAGGCATGTTAACACATGCCTGTAATTCTGGTTACTTGGAAGGCTGAGGTGGAAGAATCACCGGATCCCAGCAGGTCGAGGCTGTGGTGGCCAGGAGAGGCCACTGCACTCCAGTCTGGGCAACAGAGTGAGACTCCAACTCAAAAAAAAAAAATGAGGAGAGACAAGAAAAAAGAATGAAAAGGTTGATAACTAAGATAAGAGCAATAAAGAATGCAGTGAATGAAATAAATAACAAACTGATAAGCATGGAAAGCAGAATTAACCAAGCTGAAGAAAGAATCTCAGAACTTGAGGACCAAACTGTGGAACTAACCCAAACTGTTAAAACAAATAAAAGAAACTTTAAAAGACAGAACTAAACCTCTAAGAAATCAGTGATTATTTCAAGAGGCTGAACCTAAGATTAATTGGGATCCCTGAGGCAGATAGAGAGATAGAGACCACCCTGGAACAAACATTCCTTGAGATTATCCAAGAAAACTTCCCTCATCTCATCAGTGATGCAACTATTCAAACACAAAAGATTCAGAGAACCCCTGCAGGACAACAAATAAGAAGACCAACTCCTAGACACATAGTAATTTGCCTGTACAAGTAGGTATAAAAGAAAAAAATCCTAAAGGGTAGCAAGAGAGAAAGGTCAGACTACCTACCAGGGAGACATTAGATTAGAATAGCAGCAGGTTTA
>NW_007131796.1:0-1024 GCF_000164805.1 Carlito syrichta | reverse complement strand
TGAGTTAGTGGCAAGGCAGCAGCTGAGGGTACCCAGGGCAGATAAATAGAAGGACAGCCCAAGAATGCATATGCTCCTGGGAGCACATGACGAGCACCTTGTCCCATCAAGGTGAGATGGGACTAGGAAGACTTGGGAATGATGGCAGTTTTAGACCATATGTATTGAGACAGGAGCTGGAACAGTCAGGGTTTGGGTCTATAAAAACACTGGTTTTTTTTGTTTGTTTGTTTGTTTGTTTTGCATCACCAGCTCCTTTGAAATGTGTTATGGGAGAAATATTTACTTGCTTTACCAGATGAAAACTCAAGCAGGTCCCATGCATTTTCGGCTCCCTCCTAGGCCACAGACAAGACATTCATTAACACTCTTGTCTGACTCCTCCTGGGTGTGTCAGGGGCAGGAAGGAAATGGGAGAAAGGCTGGTGAGGGAGGCAAAGGCTTTCTGGAACTGGCTGTGCATTCTCTGGACCTGGCAGGTGGGTATCGCTGGCTTATTCTCTGCAGTACCCTCTGTGGCCACCTCTGTCCTGGAGCCCTGAGGAAGTGGGTGGCATCCATCTTGGGCAGCAATGCCCACCCCACAGCCCACCACCTGGTCACAGGGACCACACCATCTGAACCGGGCCAAGGTACATGATCTACTCAAGTGCCTTGAGTAACCTGCTGTGAGCCCTTGTTTAAGATATCGTGTGTGTCATGTGCCTCTTGGTCTTAGTCTTCTTGTCTGTTAAAGAAAGTGGTTAAATACCTTGCACAAGGTTTTCTTCCTGTGGCAAGAAGTGCCAGGACCTCTGAGGGGCAGGGGGTAAGAGAGGAAACCCTTTCTCCTGTCTTCCACCTGGGCCCCAAGCAGGAGACCAAAGCCACTGGTGAACAGCAGGGGACTCTGAGTTCATGCCCCCACCAGAGCATTTAGAGTGCCTACCACCTGCCAGGGCTCCTTCCTATTCCTGTGGTATCCCACTTTCTACATTTTTGTGAATCAGGAGTCGGGGTCCGAGTGTCCAGGCTTCTCCCTAGC
>NW_007131795.1:0-746 GCF_000164805.1 Carlito syrichta | reverse complement strand
CAGGTCCCATGCATTTTCTGCTCCCTCCTAGGGCACAGACAAGACATTCATTAACACTCTTGTCTGACTCCTCCTGGGTGTGTCAGGGGCAGGAAGGAAATGGGAGAAAGGCTGGCGAGGGAGGCAAAGGCTTTCTGGAACTGGCTGTGCATTCTCTGGACCTGGCAGGTGGGTATCGCTGGCTTATTCTCTGCAGTACCCTCTGTGGCCACCTCTGTCCTGGAGCCCTGAGGAAGTGGGTGGCATCCATCTTGGGCAGCAATGCCCACCCCACAGCCCACCACCTGGTCACAGGGACCACACCATCTGAACCGTGCCAAGGTACATGATCTACTCAAGTGCCTTGAGTAACCTGCTGTGAGCCCTTGTTTAAGATGTCATGTGTGTCGTGTGCCTCTCGGTCTTAGTCTTCTTGTCTTTTAAAGAAAGTGGTTAGATACCTTGCACAAGGTTTTCTTCCTGTGGCAAGAAGTGCCAGGACCTCTGAGGGGCAGGGGGTAAGAGAGGAAACCCTTTCTCCTGTCTTCCACCTGGGCCCCAAGCAGGAGACCAAAGCCACTGGTGAACTGCAGGGGACTCTGAGTTCATGCCCCCACCAGAGCATTTAGAGTGCCTACCACCTGCCAGGGCTCCTTCCTATTCCTGTGGTATCCCACTTTCTACATTTTTGTGAATCAGAGTCGGGGTCAGAGTGTCCAGGCTTCTCCCTAGCACTACCAATGAAGTAGCTGGGGAGATATGAGGAA
>NW_007131794.1:0-3998 GCF_000164805.1 Carlito syrichta | reverse complement strand
TGCCTGCTCCTGGAATGGGCATGTCTAATGAAGTCAGAGCTGTAGTGTCCCTGGGCATGATTGTGGGCAACTGCAGCCAACACATCAGAATTAAATCTGCACCTGCAGCCTGGTACCCCGAGCCAGCAGGGCACACACGTTTTCAAAGGTGTAAAATTTGTGAGGTTGCAAAGCATTAAATGGACCCTGTTTCCGGTGCCTCCCACCTGGATTCCCGCCAGGCTGTTGCTCACCTCTTGGACAGGGCCACAGCAGAAACCTCTGAATAGTCAAGGCTCAGGAAGGCCCTTGGCTGGGCTCTCAGGGGACATAGAAAGCTGGCAGGCCCAGTGGGTGGAGGACGGGTGCTGGGAACCTCTTTGCATCTCTCCTTCCTCAAAGACAGGATGAAGGAGTTTATGTGGGTGCTCTCTCCCTCGGGCCAGACTTTGGATCAAATGCTGAACTAGTGGAAGTTGGCCTCATTCTTGGATAACTTTTATCTCAAGAGCATTTCAGGTCAGGCACAGTGGCTCTCACCTGTAATCCCAGCAATTTCGGAGGCCGAGGTGGGAGGATCCATTGAGGCCAGCATTTTCAGACCAGCCTGTGGAACATAGCGAGACCCCATCTCTACATTTTTTAAAAAACAAGCCAGGCTTGGTGACACACACCTGTAGTCCCAGCTACCCAGGAGGCTGAGGTGGGGGGGCCACTTGAGTATAAGTGATTGAGGCTGCAGTGAACTATGATTGCACCACCACACTCCAGCCTGGGCAACACAGTGAGACCCTGTTTCAAAAAAACAAAACAGCAACTTGTCAGCAGAAACATCCATTGCCAGATTGTTCAATGTATTGATTCCATTAAGTTTTCACAGTACAGGTTGTGGCCTGTTCTCCCTTCTTGAAACATTATTTTCAGAAGACAAGTTCATCCATGTAGCCTCATGAGTAAGGGCTTCTAAACCAGCCTGTAATTTCCAGGCTACAAGTCATACCACTCCTTCCTGTCTAGCCCAGCCCTTTGATTGGTTGCATGTTAAAGTCTCTTTGCTTGTGTGTGAGCTGTGCATTATGTCCCTCTGAGTGATACAGTATGGCATAGGACATCCCTTTCCTCTTCTGACCCATGCCTCCCACTGTGATGGAAGATACTTGAAGCTGGGAGCTCTCTGATGGAATACGGATATGACAGGGAAGGAAAACTCTAGAAACAATTCTCCCTAGAAAGCTCTTCTTTGATGTGTGGCAGATGAAAGTACTTTAATTGCGGGCAGATGTGAAAAGCTAAATTATTCTGGAAGAATGCGTTTGCTTAAAAGTTGTAAGATGGTGGGTAACAACAATTTTAAAACAGAGAGGAGTGAAGAATGGTATAAAATGCCACATATCCACCCCAGAACTGACAGTTGCTAACATCATCTCATATCCTCCTTACAGTTTTATTAAAAGAAATGAAATATTGCAGATAAAGTTTGATTCTTCAGTATGGTGAAAGTTTACCCTCAGAAACAAAGAAAATTCCCTTTGATCTCTGATCCATATGTAAGCTATAGCTTCCACAATTCTCTGTGTTCTATCCATCACCTATTGATGTATCCCTCGTCTATTAATCTGTGATATGTCATCTATCTATTATCTCTCTGTCCATTTATAATTCTGCTGTAAGTCTTTCAAACATCTTTCTAACATCTATCATAATATATTTATTTATCATCTATTATCTATATAATCTTCATTTATCTACCTATCTATATATTATCTATTTATCTACCATCTAGCCAATCTAACATCTACCTATCTCATCTATTTATGTATCTGTCTATGACCTACTTATCTGTCATTTATGAATCATCCATCTAATCTATCATCTACCTAATCTATTATGGAAAGTAGATGATGGAAGATGGTGTGTGACAGTCAAAGACACTCTATGAGTGTGGGACAGTCACTCTACCTGGGTGGGTCTGGCTCTCTGATGCTTATGTCCAAGTCAGGTTCTCAGCCTTCTGATCCAGGGCTTTTGTGTTATTATGAAAATCCATCTGAGACAGAGGCATCTTGTCACTTCCATCCTTGTCCTGTACATCGCTTCACCATCCCATACAAATGAGAACTACTCAATAAACATTTGTGGTTTGAACCAAGAGGGGATGGCAGATAACGAGAAATAAGAAGCGGGTAACATGTGGTGTCAGAATTGTTTTATTAGATCACTGAATCAGAAAGGTCTCAGGAATTGTGTGTGCAGATAGACCACAGGAGAATAAAAATGCTACCAAATTTTATTTTGAAAGAGAGGCGTTTATGTTCCCTTGCCGCCCCCCTCTTTCTTATCTCACATGGCTTTGAAGCACCAACTGCAACCCCTGTCCCAAGTGGAAAAGTCATCTCCTTGATCTCCTCCATTTCAAAAAATGCTTAATAGGCTCACTATCCCTTTGGAGCAGCTGGGGTGCTCTTGGCATATCAGTATTCTTCCTGCTTCTGACCTCGATCCGTATTCTATTTCTTTCATGCCAACTGAAACATGAAGTGGGCGGCACATTTCCTAACATCACACATGCCTCAATCCAGTGGTGACCACCTGTGAAAAAGCTCATTGGCATCTTTGGCTTGTGTATTTCAGAGCCTGCTCTGAGTCTGCTCTCCGGGGCTTATCATAGCATCCGTCATGTAGACTTTGGAGTGTTTCTGTTGTTTCATGTTTGGAGCTGCTGAACAAAACTTGAGATTTTCTCTCTACTTCTTTGTCTGCTTTTGTGCTGTAGCTTTTGATTTGCCCCAAACAGCAGGAGGAACACTGCCAAACTTGGTGTACAAACACAGAAATTATGCATGATAAACCAAAGTAAGGGCAAAAATATGAGGCCTTCCTGCTCTCTTTGTAGGTAAGACCATTGGTGTCTGAATCATTTGATTTACAAGGTGATGTCAAAAAGGTACCTGTTTTGTGTTTTTATGCGTATGTGTGTGAATCAATAGTTTAAAAAAATCGATAACTATCCTAAACATAGCAAGTATGGTCATTTTTGCATGTAATTAGTTGTTTTATGCATAAATAACTTTATTTTGGCCTGCCACATTTAATCATGACAGAGCGTCTCTGTCATCTTAATTTTAGAATCCTTGCTAGGATTATTTTATCACTTATCTGCTTATCTGATTAGTTTACCCTGTAATCATCTAATACTTTTACGAGGTTTCATTGTGTCATGATTTAGTTACATGAAAACTGCAATTAACTGTAACTAAATTATTAAGATTAAATTTCATTTCTGAATTTGGCTTTGGAACAAAAAGACTCAAAAGTAACTTTATATCAGAAATAAAAAATAATAATTTCACAGTTTCTGAAGTTAAATCTAAGTAACTTTGCCCTAAATGATGACACCTTAGCTCAATTAATCAAATCCACATTGAGTTTTGGTCACTAGTTACTTTATAATAATGAGCAATTTGCAGACACTATCTTATTCCATATTTTTCAAGTCTTACAATATTGGCTGAGCAACTGTCATGCGGATGTTCTGTAATAGTGTACAGACTCATTGCAATACGAGTATTTATGTGATGTAGAAACTTCATCTACATGAAACTTCATCTGCATGTAAACTTCATCTATATCTAAACCACCACTCACCGAGCATAGAGAGAGTTTCAAAATAAGCAGAGGATTCCTGGCAACTGACTATCCTCAGTAAAGATGATGAGATACTAACCTTCCTGCCCTTGAGGACAGATGACCATGGAAGAAGCAGCATCATCTCCACTTCCCCAAGTAGCCATGGTTACCAGTGACTGGCCTGCTTGGTGGGTCATGGCCTCAGCTGCCACGTCCTCCTTATTCTCACCATGGGGACAGGGTGATAACAGGGTGGCCTGCATCAACCCTATCCACTCCCAATTCACAGGCGGCACCAAGACACTCAAACACACACCAGAGCCTACAGGGGAACTTACGATGTCTTCTCCTGGAGGGGAGTTACAAGTTAACAAGCAGCTGTGGGAGTGATG
>NW_007131793.1:0-808 GCF_000164805.1 Carlito syrichta | reverse complement strand
GAGTGATACAGTATGGCATAGGACATCCCTTTCCTCATCTGACCCATGCCTCTCACTGTGATGGAAGATACTTGAAGCTGGGAGCTCTCTGATGGAATACGGATATGACAGGGAAGGAAAACTCTAGAAACAATTCTCCCTAGAAAGCTCTTCTTTGATGTGTGGCAGATGAAAGTACTTTAATTGCGGGCAGATGTGAAAAGCTAAATTATTCTGGAAGAATGCGTTTGCTTAAAAGTTGTAAGATGGTGGGTAACAACAATTTTAAAACAGAGAGGAGTGAAGAATGGTATAAATGCCACATATCCACCCCAGAACTGACAGTTGCTAACATCATCTCATATCCTCCTTACAGTTTTATTAAAAGAAATGAAATATTGCAGATAAAGTTTGATTCTTCAGTATGGTGAAAGTTTACCCTCAGAAACAAAGAAAATTTCCTTTGATCTCTGATCCATATGTAAGCTATAGCTTCCACAATTCTCTGTGTTCTATCCATCACCTATTGATGTATCCCTTGTCTATTAATCTGTGATATGTCATCTATCTATTATCTCTCTGTCCATTTATAATTCTGCTGTAAGTCTTTCAAACATCTTTCTAACATCTATCATAATATATTTATTTATCATCTATTATCTATATAATCTTCATTTATCTACCTATCTATATATTATCTATTTATCTACCATCTAGCCAATCTAACATCTACCTATCTCATCTATTTATGTATCTGTCTATGACCTACTTATCTGTCATTTATGAATCATCCATCTAATCTATCATCTACCTAATCTATTATGGAAGG
>NW_007131792.1:0-814 GCF_000164805.1 Carlito syrichta | reverse complement strand
ATACGGATATGACAGGGAAGGAAAACTCTAGAAACAATTCTCCCTAGAAAGCTCTTCTTTGATGTGTGGCAGATGAAAGTACTTTAATTGCGGGCAGATGTGAAAAGCTAAATTATTCTGGAAGAATGCGTTTGCTTAAAAGTTGTAAGATGGTGGGTAACAACAATTTTAAAACAGAGAGGAGTGAAGAATGGTATAAATGCCACATATCCACCCCAGAACTGACAGTTGCTAACATCATCTCATATCCTCCTTACAGTTTTATTAAAAGAAATGAAATATTGCAGATAAAGTTTGATTCTTCAGTATGGTGAAAGTTTACCCTCAGAAACAAAGAAAATTCCCTTTGATCTCTGATCCATATGTAAGCTATAGCTTCCACAATTCTCTGTGTTCTATCCATCACCTATTGATGTATCCCTCGTCTATTAATCTGTGATATGTCATCTATCTATTATCTCTCTGTCCATTTATAATTCTGCTGTAAGTCTTTCAAACATCTTTCTAACATCTATCATAATATATTTATTTATCATCTATTATCTATATAATCTTCATTTATCTACCTATCTATATATTATCTATTTATCTACCATCTAGCCAATCTAACATCTACCTATCTCATCTATTTATGTATCTGTCTATGACCTACTTATCTGTCATTTATGAATCATCCATCTAATCTATCATCTACCTAATCTATTATGGAAGGTAGATGATGGAAGATGGTGTGTGACAGTCAAGACACTCTATGAGTGTGGGACAGTCACTCTACCTGGGTGGGTCTGGCTCTCTGATGCTTATGTCCAAGTCA
>NW_007131791.1:0-816 GCF_000164805.1 Carlito syrichta | reverse complement strand
TACATTTTGCAGGTAATAGCTTGCATAGTTAGCAAGTCCTCAGACAGACCTAGGTAAGGTATACTGAAAACCTTCTGGAAGGGATTCACCACTCCAGATGTCATTAAGAGCATTTGCTATTTATGCGAGTAGGTCAACATTAAGAGTGATTTGGAAGAAGTTGATTCCAGCCCTCATGGTTGACTTTGAGGAGTTCAGTGGAGGCACTACCGATGTGGTAAAAATAGCAAGAGAATGAGCACCAGAAGTGGAGCCTGATAAGACCAAATTTCTGCAATTTCTTGTTCAAACCTGAGTGGGTGTGATCTTGTTTCTCATGGATGAGCAATGAAGGTGGTCTCTTGAGATGAAAGCTCATGGTGAAAATACTGCAAGCATTGTTGAATTGACAGCAAAGGATTGAGAATACTTTATAAACTTCGTTGATAAAGCAGTGTCAGGGTTGGAGAGGAGAGGGTTGACTTCAATTTTGAATGAAGTCTTGCTGTGGGTAGCTTGATCAAACAAAATGGCATGCTGCAGCAAAACCTTTCATGCAAAGAAGAGTCCATCTATGAGGCAAACATCACTGTTGTCTTATTTTAAGGAATTATCTTACAAATCTCAAGCTTCAGCAACCACCATCCTGATTAGTAAGCAGCCATCAATGTCAAGGCAAGATCCTCCCTCAGCAAAAAGGTTAGGACTCGCTGAAGGCTTAGGTAATCGTTGGCCTTTTTTAGCAATAAAGTATCTTCAAACTAAGTTATCTACACTTTGTTGGACATAGTACTTTTGCACACTGAACAGATTACTGTACAGGGTAGATATAAATTT
>NW_007131790.1:0-739 GCF_000164805.1 Carlito syrichta | reverse complement strand
AGGCTTAGGTAATCGTTGGCCTTTTTTAGCAATAAAGTATCTTCAAACTAAGTTATCTATACTTTGTTGGACATAATGCTTTTGCACACTGAACAGATTACTGTACAGGGTAGATAAAAATTCCCTGTGTGCTAAGAAACCCCCCAAATGGGTGTTTTATTGTGGTGGTCTGAAACCAAGCTCACAATATCTCCACCATATGCCAATATTCAGTGGACCTGTATCTGTGGGTTCTGCAGCTAATGATTCAAACAACTGTGGATGGAAAACATTTGGAAAGAAATACTGCACTTGAGGTGAACATGTACTGTTTTTCCTTATTATTATTCCCTAAACAATGCAGCATAATGACTATCTTCATAGCATCAGATATTCCAAGTCATCTAGAGCAGATTTAAAGAATATAGTAACGTGTGTGTAGGTTACAGGCAAACACTTTACCATCTTATACAAGGGACTTGAGTACACTTGAATATCCATATTGGAAGGGAGTCCTGGGACCTATCCCCTGAAGACACTGAAGGACAACTGGACTGAAACACGGATAGGTAACAAAGACTGAAATAGGATCTTGGAGACGGAGTTGTTAATAGTTACTTCTTTTTATACTAAGCACAGTGCAAAATGCGTTCCTAATAAATCATTTTATTTACTTATCAGGAAAGCAGTGTGAAGGATTCTTCTTAGCTCTGATTTGAAGACGAGGAACTGGAGTCACAGAGGACTTCAGAAATTCACC
>NW_007131789.1:0-748 GCF_000164805.1 Carlito syrichta | reverse complement strand
CTTCAAACTAAGTTATCTACACTTTGTTGGACATAGTACTTTTGCACACTGAACAGATTACTGTACAGGGTAGATATAAATTTTCTGTGTGCTAAGAAACCCCCAAAATGGTTGTTTTGTTGTGGTGGTCTGAAACCAAGCTCACAATATCTCCACCATATGCCAATATTCAGTGAACCTGTATCTGTGGGTTCTGCAGCTAATGATTCAAACAACTGTGGATGGAAAACATTTGGAAAGAAATACTGCACTTGAGGTGAACATGTACTTTTTTTCCTTATTATTATTCCCTAAACAATGTAGCATAATGACTATCTTCATAGCATCAGATATTCCAAGTCATCTAGAGCAGATTTAAAGAATATAGTAACGTGTGTGTAGGTTACAGGCAAACACTCTACCATCTTATACAAGGGACTTGAGTACACTTGAATATCCATATTGGAAGGGAGTCCTGGGACCTATCCCCTGAAGACACTGAAGGACAACTGGACTGAAACACGGATAGGTAACAAAGACTGAAATAGGAACTTGGAGATGGAGTTGTTAATAGTTACTTCTTTTTATACTAAGCACTGTGCAAAATGCGTTCCTAGTAAATCATTTTATTTACTTATCAGGAAAGCAGTGTGAAGGATCCTTCTTAGCTCTGGTTTGAAGATGAGGAACTGGAGTCACAGAGGACTTCAGAAATTCACCCATGTTTGTCCAAGGGATTAATGAACCAATAAGAATGTAAGTCCAAGTT
>NW_007131788.1:0-709 GCF_000164805.1 Carlito syrichta | reverse complement strand
CCAAGCTCACAATATCTCCACCATATGCCAATATTCAGTGAACCTGTATCTGTGGGTTCTGCAGCTAAATGAATCAAACAACTGTGGATGGAAAACATTTGGAAAAGAAATACTGCACTTGAGGTGAACATGTACTTTTTTTTCCTTATTATTATTCCCTAAACAATGTAGCATAATGACTATCTTCATAGCATCAGATATTCCAAGTCATCTAGAGCAGATTTAAAGAATATAGTAACGTGTGTGTAGGTTACAGGCAAACACTCTACCATCTTATACAAGGGACTTGAGTACACTTGAATATCCATATTGGAAGGGAGTCCTGGGACCTATCCCCTGAAGACACTGAAGGACAACTGGACTGAAACACGGATAGGTAACAAAGACTGAAATAGGAACTTGGAGATGGAGTTGTTAATAGTTACTTCTTTTTATACTAAGCACTGTGCAAAATGCGTTCCTAGTAAATCATTTTATTTACTTATCAGGAAAGCAGTGTGAAGGATCCTTCTTAGCTCTGGCTTGAAGATGAGGAACTGGAGTCACAGAGGACTTCAGAAACTCACCCATGTTTGTCCAAGGGATTAATGAACCAGTTAGAATTTAAGTCCAAGTTTGCCACTCCAGGTTTAGCATTCTATCAATTTCATCCAAATAATAATAAGAGCAGCAATGAAATAGAACTTCCTAAAGCACATTCCCACTTGCC
>NW_007131787.1:0-3761 GCF_000164805.1 Carlito syrichta | reverse complement strand
AATATGCATTTATACATTTAGGTAAATTACATGCTCATAATTTCAGGAAAGCCATTTAACTTCTCTCCCTTATTCAGCATCTGTATCATTGAGTGAAGATGATGTGATGCTTGGGTTTTTGCAAAGGTAAATGCACTACTTTTAGTTCAATGGTAGTTCCTGATTGTGAGATGAGATTGTTCTGGAAGTTTTATATTAAAAAACAAACAGTTTAAACCAGCTTCATGAAAAAAAATTATTGTCATCAGCATATCATCTTTTCATTTTTACAGAAGCATTCCAACTATAAGCATACCAACCTACTCCACAAAATGCTGCTGAAGGAAAATAAAAACAATCTGATATGTGTTAAAATGACAAGAGAGACTTTACTCAAGACTATTGCAATAGAAGCAAGAGATTCAACTCAATTACAAATACAATAAGAAGTGAGTTTTTATAGCCAAGAAACAGGGCGTGGGTTCTGTGAGTGGAAAATTACCAAGAGGAGACTTCAGGGATGTGGTGTTTCTCTCTAAACTGACTTAGCAGGATTCTTGCCAAATCTAGACTGAGCAAGGTCTGGAAAGGGAGCCAAGGTCACAGCCACATGCGGAGGAGGACTTGGAAGAGCCAGGGTACTGTCTGGTCAAGGAGCACATCTTTGTCAAGTCATATAAGTATCACACCACAGCATGGCAAAATTTGCACTCATTTAAAGTCCATCCCACATATGCAATTATAAAATCTACATTTTAATTTTCTCTCATATACTAAAAAGTCTTTTTTAAAATTATATTTAGTCAGTTTAAACTTCTTATTCCAGATATTTAGAAATATGATAAAAGCAAGACTTAAAAACTTTTAAAAACATCTCATGTCAAAGTTCTTTGTCCTGATTTTTTGGAATGTATTAAATTAGGATGTGCCACTAAAATACTATTATGACTTTTGAGACATCTGACATTTACAATAGATGCTAATGAACAGATAAGTTCATTTTTACCTTTCATATAAAAATCAGTTTTGGTAAGTGAATGTAACCTTTTCTTCCTTTCATAGAAATTCATCTGAATGCAAACCAAGGCACCACTTAACCCCCCAAAACACTGTCCTCTGCCATCTCATTTTTGCCCACTAGTAGCAGCAGAGACACCTACTGCTGTTGACAAAAGACCGGTGACTCACCCCTGCAAGAATTTAACTCAAGTTGCAGCACAAATCTTGGGAGACAGTGTCCTTCGTGGTGCGTTAGTTTTTAATTAGGTGGAGTGTTTCTTAAAGGGTCTCCTACCACCATTTGCATCTTCTTGATTTTTTCCAAAGATTCCCACAAGGCACCACATTCTCTCATGATGTCCATAAAAACCTCGGTCTTGAAATATGGACAACATCCCTTTGTAGAATAAGCTGGCACATAAGCCAACTACCCAAGTTCCCAGACTCCATCAGAAACCTGCTGTCCTGGCATCTCAGGGACCAGGGAGTGTTTCTCAATGGTGGCCCTATTGTAGACTCTTTTCTTGAGACCTCTTTGCAGCCTATCATGTGATCCACCCCTACAGGTTGTGGTCAGTGGAATGGCCTGGCCATGCCACCCCTGTCCCTGTCAGCTGCACGTACCCAGTCTTCCATGGGAAAAGGGCTTACAGATGTGATGTAGGATATGAACTTGATAGAGAGATCATCCTGGATTATTCAGGTGGACTCTATTTAATCACAGGTACCCTTAAAAGCAGAGAACTTGCCTGGGTTGGAGGCACAGAGAGACAGAGGTACTCCATGTGCAAGGGTATCTCAACTCCCTGCTGCAGGGGACCATGGGGACCCTGAGAAGGAACCTGGGAACCTCTACAAGCAAAGACCCAGCTGACAGTGAGAAACAGACTCAGTTCTTCCACCCCCAGGACTGAATTCCACCCACACTGGATTGACTAGGGTGCGTGATATTTCCTGGAGCCTTCTGTGAGAAGTGCAGTGCTGCACCCTTGATTTCAGCCCAGGAGGTCCAAGGCAGAGGACCCAGGGGAGCCCACTCTGACTTCTGACCCACAGGACAGTGAGACAACCCATCTGTGTTGTCTGAAGCTGAGACACCTATGGTGGCTTGTCTTGGCAGAAACAGGAGAGAAATGCAAGGAATAAGCAGTGACATTCTATGAGTTAATGGTGGGAGTTGCCCTGAGGCAGGTCCCACGTGCCAGACCTACCTCCACTGAAACACTGAGAGGTAGGCACTTGAACAAGCACCAGAAGCCTTCCTGAGTTAATCCTGATAAAAGTCAAGAGACCACTTCAGGAATACAGTTTGTAACAATAGGAGGCAGAAAATGGAATCCTGCTACCCTGAAACTCATATCTTCCATGAGACACATGCATCTGCACAGCTCACCAAGCTACAGTTGTTTTCTAGAATTTCCAGGGCTGTTTCAAAGTCTAGTCTGTCCTATAGTCCCATCTGGACACCAGGTCATTGCTGGGCATGGGCCTGGAATTGGGTATATGTACTTGCTATCCCAGATCCCCCACAGCCCCTTTACATGAGACTCTGGCTGGCATCTAGAGTGGTCACAGAGGCAGCAATCGACACGATTAGATACACCTGGTCATAAGCCTTGGTGTCACCAGGGGTTCCTGTGCTTAGCCTCGGGTGCAGGCTTTCAGGTCCAGTCTGAGCACAACCTGCTTCCACTTTTTCCCCTTTGGATGCGGATGCTGAGCTGTGGGTCATCCCTTGTGGATGTGTGGGGTGGGGCTTCCCTTCCTGGCCAAGTTCCTCCCTCTCCACCTCCATGTCTCCACTCACACCATGCTGCGGGTACAGCTCAGTGCTCTCCCCAACAAGGCTCAACTAGGTGGTGACTTAAGAAGACACAGTAGGAGGAAAACTCCCCCAAAATGGAATGCATTCATTAAAGACTGTATTTGTTCTCACATGTTTAAACTTTGGTCACCTTCAGGTTACTCTCCATTTGATGCCACACACCCATTGAGATGCTTTTTACAAAACTGTTTTTTTTGTTCCAAACAGCTTTTAAATTTGTCAATTTTGGTGCCTTTTAGTGCTCCTGCATTTTTGTGTTTCACCTCTCTTTCATCTGCAAAACATTTCCCTTTGAGGACATTTTTTCATTTGAGTGAATAAGGAGGGCAGGGCATGGGGGTTACACTGGTTTTGGTCAAAAGCTGGTGAACACTTGGCACAGTGTGGCCAGGTATGTTGTCATGGTGGAAGAACCAGTAACCTGTCTGCCACACATTGAAATGTTTCTTTTAAAAATTTTTTTATTATAAAGATGTGGGGTACAATTCAGGGTTAGGTATATAAACATTGATCATGCAGGTACCCTTGTTGATGAAGTGTGCCCCTCCCTCCCTTAGCAGTTTCCCTCAACTGCCAGTCCCACCCCAAACTATAGAATCTTAGAAAACACAGGAGACACCCTTATGGAAATTGGAACTGGGAACCAATTCCTATTGAGAACCTTAAAGGCCAATACCATGAGAAATAAAATAGACAAGTGGGACCTCATCAAATTAGCGAGCTTTGGCAAAGCAAAAGAAACCATCAAGAGAGCAGGGAGACAATTTATAGAATGGGAAAAAAATATTTTCCAACTGTATGTCTGACAAAAGCCTAACATCTAGGATCTACAAGGAACTCAAACTCACCGAAGGGAAAAAAACAAACAGCTCTTTAAAAAGTGGGCAAAAGACATGAATAGACACTTCTCAAAAGAAGACATACGGGCAGCCAACAGACACATGAAAAAGTGCTCAGG
>NW_007131786.1:0-821 GCF_000164805.1 Carlito syrichta | reverse complement strand
GAAGGGAAAAAAACAAACAGCTTCTTAAAAAGTGGGCAAAAGACATGACAATAGACACTTCTCAAAAGAAGACATATGGGCAGCCAACAGACACATGAAAAAAGTGCTCAGTCTCACTCATCAGAGATGTTTCTTTCACAGGTTTTGACACAACTTTCTCAAAACTTCCACAAAAAATCTTTCGCTGGCCGTTTGATCTGGAAGAACAAATTATGAGGGTACTACAAGGGACCCAGCCTCCAAAAGAAAATTCTGTTTTTTGGGAGGGAGTCTTCCCCTGGTGTTTTGGATCAGCAGTAAGATGTTTGGGGATATTTTGCATCAAAGAGCAAGTGTGTTGACAGGACCTTGTGTGTATATATTTCTGGGCATGGAGCAGGGATGTTGTAGCTGTGACGGATGACTCCAGGTGGCTCTGAGCAGTTTGTCTCTATGGGAGAACTGCTGCTTAGAGACTCTTCTCCATTCTCTCTGCCCCCACAGAGTGTCCCATCCTGTGGGAAGGTGTATGTTTGTCCGTGCTCAGGTACAGATGGCTGATGACTTGCTAAAACCTGTCACCCTTCTCACCCCAGAGAGTGAACAATGGGCCATCCGAGTCCCCACAAACTTCTGTCCTGGCTCCTCCTGGCATCCTAATTCAGGACCCTAGCCTTGGGGTCACAACACTCATGTTTCCAGGGAGGGAGCAAAGGTGCCCCAGAGGGCACCACTGGGGCTGGACTTATGCTCTGAATAGCTTGCCCATGGAAACCAATTCCCTAAAATGGGATTTTTTTTTCTTTTTCATTGAAAAACAATAGCATGGACAGTTAAAACTC
>NW_007131785.1:0-704 GCF_000164805.1 Carlito syrichta | reverse complement strand
TTTTTTTCTTTTTCATTGAAAACAATAGCATGGACAGTTAAAACTCAATTGACCCACATGTAAATGAAATCAGCCTCAGTTGGTTCTCTCTCATGGGAACAGTGCCCTCTGGGTTCAAGTGGAAATTGCTTTGTCATAATGTTGTCAGCAGGTGCCTGTGATAAAATCTCATTCCAATTCTCCAAAGAGACAACATGTGTCATTAGTCTGGACTCTTCCGTGGAATGGAGCTCAATTTGTTATTCCCCTTCAGCCTTATTGTTTTTCCATTTTGTGATTTACAGCACAGAAGCTAAGAGCACTTCCGAGGCTGCTCTTGATAACCAGGTTAAGTCATAGAGGACTCCCTGTTGGACTGCCTGGTCAGCAAGTGGTGGTCAGTGGCTCAGGGTCTGTGCACTGTGCCCCACCTGGTGACTGTGGACCTTGGGAAGCTGGATCCTCTGGTGCTGCTTAGTTTATCATAGTGTGGTCTGCAATTAAGGGTGTGTAGCGGAGACAGAGGGGGAGAAGGAGGAAGGGAGGAGAAAGAGGCAGGGAGGAGGAAGGAAGAGAAGGGAGAGAGAGAAAGAAGAGGGGTTGGAGAGGGAGAGAGAGAGGAGAAGGAAAAGGAAGGAGAGGAAAGGAGAGGCAGAGAGAAAGAAGAGGAGAGGGAGGAGGAGGATGGAGGGAGAGAGGACAGAAGGGAAGGGGAAGAGAGACAC
>NW_007131784.1:0-1247 GCF_000164805.1 Carlito syrichta | reverse complement strand
CTGCCTCTACTCCTCTGTTGAAGCACAATTGACTATATTCATAGGGGTCTTTTTCTGGGTTCTTGGTTCCTCCCAGTGATCTATGTGCCTACTCTTACCAAGGCCATGCCGTGTTGATCCCATGGCTGTATAGAGAGTCTGGAGGTTGGCCCTCCAAACTTTGTTCTTGTCCTTCAGTTTTGTGCTTGTTATTTTGGGTCTTTTGCATTTGTAGGTAAACTTTAGAATCACAATTGATATCTACAAAATAAATGAGTGGAAGTTTGACTGGTATGGCATTGACTCTATACATCCAGTTGGGAAAACGGACATATCTTGAGTGCATGAATTGCTACCATTTTCAGGATTGTAACTGAAATTATGTATTTTATAATTTCAAATTCCTTCATTAAATTTGATACAATTAACTGGGCTCGGTGGCTCAGCCTGTAATCCTGCACCTTTGGGAGGCTGAGGTGAGTGGATTGCCTGAGCCTGCGGGTTTGAGACCCGCCTGGGCAGCGAGACCTCATCTCTATAATAAATCAAAAAATCAGCCAGGCGTGGTAGCACATGCCTGTAATTCCAGCTACTTGGAAGGCTGAGGCAGAAGGATCACCGGAGCCCAGCAGGTTGAGGCTGTGGTGGCTGGGAGCGGCCACTGCACTCCAGTCTGGGCGACAGAGTGAGACTCTAGCTCAAAAAATAAATAAAAATAAAATTTGATACAATTATTTAAATTTGATTATTTGTTTTTGGTTTTGAAATATATCCCACTAATTTCTGAAGTTAATTCTGAAATCTCATGAATTATACTGTTAGTTGACGATCATTCTCAGGAACCCATTTTTTCTTGAAAATAATGTTTGAAGTGCCTACAAGATTAGCTTTCAACAGAAGATAAGTTATCAAGTGAAAGTGATTGCCTAAGAAACACAATTTCATTCCTGGAAGGGTGTGGTGTTGTGTTTGTTATAATAAATGAGAATTTGTATTTTCTCAGCAGAAGGATGATACAGTGATATACAGTGATTTAACTGTCACAATCTGTTTTTAAATAAAGGGCTACTGATGACACAAATAAATTTGTAAAGATCTATTTTCTCACAGACCTGCAAGAAGATTATGGTGACACTCACCTTTTCACCAAAGTGATTTGTGGCAACCTCTTCACAGATCTGATGACGTGGCTGCTAGTGCCACTTGGGCTGTACTAACTGAGAACAGCAGCTTAGAGCACAGCACACGTGAGGCCAATGTCTTGAGCT
>NW_007131783.1:0-902 GCF_000164805.1 Carlito syrichta | reverse complement strand
GTGGCATGCCCACACCCACCACAGCTGTCCTTGGGAATCCATTTGTGATGGAGATGCTCAACATATCCCCAAGAGCTGTGCACAGCCCAAAGGCCATTATTATCTTTGCGCTAATGAGTAAAGCTGATTATTATAGTTCTGACAGTCATTAAAAATAAAGCCATTTTCATATTAAATGAGTAATTTCACCTGATTCAGAATATCTCTTAAAAATATATTGAAATGTGAACTTTTCCAAACAATCATTAAACATGCTAACTCTGTTACCGAGCAACACAATCCTTAATCCCTTCATTTAAACAGAATACCAACTTTCATTATCTTATAGAAGCTGACTTGGTGAAAAACATAAGCATCATATGGAGATTAGTTTAAGACTAGGGTATATGTTTTGATTTTCAACTGAGATATACATGCTGCCTTAAGTTTTATGGCATGTTAAAGCATTCCAGTGTTTCGACATATGTCCCAGGTCATGAGACTCTTCTAGCAACAGCAGAATTGAGATTTCCCTGGGACTTAAGGTTGGAGAAGCAAGATGCTTACAATTTCTATTCTTCTTCTATCATGTCAATTAATGAAAAAATTATTCAAGCATTCAATAAATATTCTTCCCCTCTCATGTCAGTTTTTAAAGATTTGCCTACTTCCAGTATTGTGAGATGAAAAAGTAGGAAGAAAGAACAGAGAAAACCTAGGTGGTAAGAAAGAAGCAGACAGCTTTGTTGGTGATTGTTCAAAGGCATCTCTATCAGGAATTCAAAGAAGGCAATTCGGTCTCATTTCTGTCAGCATCTTTTCTTCTTATTCATAATAGCCCACCAAAATCTATTCTTGTGTTCAAGAACTTGTTGTGGGTGAAGGGTGACAGTTCCAAAAATGTACAGAAACGTTGCCACTTC
>NW_007131782.1:0-760 GCF_000164805.1 Carlito syrichta | reverse complement strand
AGTTCTGAGCACCTCCCTGGGAAGTCTTGCAAGCTATCCTCCTGTACAAACCCTGCCCGCTGTGGAACAGACGGGTATACCTTGCTGGCAACTGAGGCTCCACGGGGAGCCCAAATCAGCTGACCTGAGGAGGCTCCTCTTGGTCACAGAGACCTGACTAGTCCCTGATGAGATAAACCAGTGTGGACACATGGTTGTCCTTTTAAACAGCTAAGTTTTGAAGTGGTTAGTTAAGTGCTAAAAACAACAACAACGCAACTCAAACTTGAGACATGGACTTTGGGGCAAAGCAATTAAGCAGAGCCCAGGGCCAAAGACTGGAAAAATAATGAGCAAATGAACAACAGAGGCTGTTTAGAAAAATTTCATACCCAGCTGGAAAAATGCTGGTCTCCATCATGTTGAGCAAAACAATGGGCAAGATGTCCTCTGTGGTTACTTGGGTGATTGAAAATGTATCCAATCAATGTGTGGACCTTGTGAGGGTGACTTCTGGGCAAAATGCTGGAAGTGTGGGTTGGCGTCTTTCAGATATTCATGGTAAGAGGCAGATAAAGGAAGATAGATTAAAGAAATAACTGTTGCGCTTGCAGGTCGTATTTTGCAGGAATATAGAATAGGCAAGTCTTGCTGGTTTAGGAAATAAAATTTTGTCTCATCCTTAGATGCAGAGCTGGTAAAGATTCTCAAAGTTAATGAGGCCTAGAGCCCAAGATTAAGTCAAGAATGAGCTGTAGAACCCTCTGTTAGGGCTTCTGTG
>NW_007131781.1:0-896 GCF_000164805.1 Carlito syrichta | reverse complement strand
CACTCATATAGGAAAAGAAGAAATGTAAGAAATCAATGAGAAGATTGCACACCGTAATAAAAAAGAAAAAGAACAAAATAAATGAGAGAAAGGGATAATAAAGTTAAGGGCAGAAATCTGTTAAATTCAAAACAGAGAAATACAGCATCCAAAAGCTGGTTCTTTAAAATGATCAGTGAAATGAATAAATCTTGATCCACAATGCCTATGAAACTAAGACAAAACAAATTATTAATATTGAGAAAAGAGTAGAAACATTAGATCCCATGGTCAGTAAAATAATGAGAGGAAGAATAATTCTATACTGATAGAAGAAATGCACAAATCCCCGAATACCTTGGAAGACATAAACTGCCAACCTCATTTAAGCAAAGAAAAGCATGAATACCCGATGTCTTTTAAAGAAGTTGATTGTTTACTTAAAATGTTTCTCACAAAGAAAGCCTTGACCCACAGCTGCAGTGGTGAATTCATGAAATATATAAGATGAAAATAATAACAATTCTATTCAAACCCTTCATTTATAATGCCAACATTTATCTAATATTAAACCAGAAAAATATAAATCATTATTTTTCATAAACATAGACTCAGCAATTTCTGAGAAAATACCAGCATATAGAATCCAGTGATATATAAAATATATCAGGACAAAGTAGTGTTTATCCCAGATATGCAAAGTTGTCTCAACTTTTGAAAATTAATTAATAGACTGGGCTCAGTGGCTCAACCTGTAATCCCAGCACTTTGGGAGGCCAAGACAAGTGGATTGCCTGAGTCCATGGGTTCAAGGCCAGCCTAGGCAACTTGGAGAGACCTTGACTCTATGGGTGTGGTAGTGCACACCTGTAGTTCTGGCTACCTGGAAGACTGAGGCAGAAGGATCATGAGAACTC
>NW_007131780.1:0-768 GCF_000164805.1 Carlito syrichta | reverse complement strand
AGAAAAAAGAAAAAAGAAAATTAACTAATTTTACTCATCTATTATAGATGAAATAAAGAAAAATTCTATGATCACCTTAATAGATATAGAAGACACATTTAACAAGTTTTAAGACTCATTCTGAGAAATCCTTTTTAAAAACTAGAGATACAAGGAAGCTAGGTTAACATCATAATGGATGATTTTCCCTATGGCCAGAAACAAGACCAAGGTATTCACTCTCACCATTCTATTGAGCATTGCTTTACTGGATGTTTTAGAGACTGTGTGGACAGGTAGAAAATATTTTAAAAGGAACAGAGCTGATGGTACTCACAGATGACATGATATTCGCAACAGAAAATCTTCTAGATTTACCAAAAACAAATAAATAAATAAAAGCTCTAGGGTTAACAATTAAATTTGCAGATGTGAAAGGTCATGGGATAAATGTCAGGTTTTAAATGTACATTTTCTCTGAAAAGAATTGAAATTAAGCAAGCAACAGTATTTACAAAACTATCTAAAGCAGAACATTCTTAAGGGCAATATTGTCAAAATTTGTGCTGCATATGTGTACTAGAACCACAAAACTTTGCTGAGAAAAATAAAAGAAGAACCAAATAAACTTAGAGATATGCCTTGTTCATGGATCAGAAGATTCAATAATGCTGAGATTTCATTTCTCCACAAATTAATACATTCATTGCAATACCAACTGAAGCTCCAGCAGTCATTTATTTAGAAAAGTGATAATCCGATTCCTAAAATTTGTAACACAATACAGAA
>NW_007131779.1:0-886 GCF_000164805.1 Carlito syrichta | reverse complement strand
TTCCTCCCTGGTCTGTGACCTGCTGAAGTGGGTGGCAGCTGGGTGTCCCCTCCTCCTCTGAGGCAGCCCTTGAGGGGTTTCTTTGCTTCTCATCCCCCACAGGCTTAAAGAATCCACCCTGTGTGTTCTTGGACAAGTGTCTGTGGTCATGCTATGATGATGCTTTCCTTCAGCTTGAGGCATGCTGAGCAGAATAAAGTAAGAGTGTAATCAAGTTGGAAAGAGTAAGCAAACCAAAATGGAACAGTCAATAACCACTAAGCAGATGTTTACTGACACATCAAAGTTGGACTGGGTATCCCTCTCAGACTTTAAGCAGCAGGTAAATGTGGCACCCTCATCCCAGGGCTGCTGGCCCAGCACCTGCACTCTGACCCCAAATCCCCAACCTCTCTCTCCTTGTGTTCTGGTCCCATGATGGGGATGAGAGCATGGCTCCACTCCAGGGTGGGCTGTACCTTCTCACAGCCTGGGGTGGAATGTCAGATTTGAGTAAGATGCGGATTGGTGCCTGACCCTCCTCTCAAGATTCTCTTCCCTAATTCCTTGAGAAAAACAAACCCCACAGTGTTTTTGGTGGGATGTAAATGTGACTTGAGGATGATCAATAAATATGCATGCCCAGGTATCTTTTTTGTACAATGACTTGAATACCTCTGGGTATTCCCAGAAGGGAGATTGCTGGGTCATATGGAATGCGATTTTTAGATCTTTGAGGAATGGCCACACTGTTTTCCACAGAGGTTGTACCAGTTTACACTCCCATCAACAGTGTAGAAGTTTTCACAACATTCTTTCCAGCATCTGTTGTTTTTTGAGTTATTCATTATGGCCATCTTGACTGGAGTGAGGTGGTATCTCAGTGTGGTTTTAATTTGCATTTCTT
>NW_007131778.1:0-656 GCF_000164805.1 Carlito syrichta | reverse complement strand
TGAGAGGCGATGGGAGAGGGTAGAAGGTGAGTCTTAGAGACCATGTATGAGAGACCAAAAGGCAGGGTCTAGTCCTAGCTTTCCCCTCAGCAACTTCAGCAAAGTGTTCCCCTCCCTGGACCTCAGTCTCCATCTAAACAATAAGCAAACTAGACAGGCTTCCAGGACCTCCATTCAGGGTGTGAAATGAAGGGGGGAAGGACAGATGAGGAGGAAGAAGTGGTGGGTGTGGAGGTGGGAGCAGAGGCAGGCTGAGCCCCAGTGCACCAGCCCAGCCAGCAGGGCCAGGCCAAACAGCTGCCTCTGCCTGGAGACCCGGTAGCCCCTGCGGCAATGCTGATCGGGCAGAGAAAGTCGCTGTACCCTGTGGGGCTTATACCAGTCCCTAAAGCCCAAGGGGACTCCAGTGGTTCAGTGACTGGTGGGGAAGGTTCACAGTAAACAATTACGGTTCCATCAGCACATGCTATGTCTCCTTAGGGAGCATCAGGAGAGAGTGATGAGGCCATGACTGTGATTCACCTCTCCCTGAAAGTGGGGTTAGCTGAGCAGAAGAGGCTTCCCTGCGAAGGTGACAGCAGATCCTAGGCAGCATGAGGACCTCATGGGGCAAAGAGAAGGACCAGCAGCTGGCAAGCAGAGAGAGCCTAGCGAAG
>NW_007131777.1:0-752 GCF_000164805.1 Carlito syrichta | reverse complement strand
CAGGCCAAACAGCTGCCTCTGCCTGGAGACCAGTAGCCCCTGCGGCAATGCTGATCTGGCAGAGAAAGTAGCTGTACCCTGTGGGGCTTATACCAGTCCCTAAAGCCCAAGGGGACTCCAGTGGTTCAGTGACTGGTGGGGAATGCTCACAGTAAACAATTACAGTTCCATCAGCACATGCTATGTCTCCTTAGGGAGCATCAGGAAAGAGTGATGAGGTCATGACTATGATTCACCTCTCCCTGAAAGTGGGGTAGCTGAGCAGAAGAGGTGTGAAGGTGACAACAGATCCTAGGCAGCATGAGGACCTCATGGGGCAAAGAGAAGGACCAGCAGCTGGCAAGCAGAGAGAGCCTAGCAAAGCCCAGAGAGTGGGAATAGTCTGGAGCACAGGGGACCCACTGGAAGGCCGTGCACACCTGTGTGTTTGCATGTGTGTGCATGCATTCACGTGTGCGCACATGTGTGCATTCATGTGTGTATACATGTGCGTGCATTCACGCACATGCTTGTGCATGCGTGTTCGTGTGTGCATATATGTGTGTATGCATGTGAGTGTGCTTGTGTACATTTGTGTGTGTGTGCATGCATGTGTGTGTGCATGCACATGATTGTGTATGGTTGGGGAAGGCAGAGAAGTAGGAAGGGGCCACAGCATGAAAGTCTCAGACTCCTCAAAGATTTGGTGTTCCTGCAATACAGGGTAGATAGGAGGTGTTGGCAGGATGTGGGGACAAAGCTTATGAGTGCCA
>NW_007131776.1:0-522 GCF_000164805.1 Carlito syrichta | reverse complement strand
ACATTCTACACATTTAAAACGAGTTAAAAACATTAATTCTCCCCTAGCTCCAGAGCCTGGCCCCTGCCCTTGCATGACATTACACTGTAGCATGCCTCTCCCTGGGGCAGCACTTTGGGAAGTTGCCCTGGGATGAATGGGTCCTGCCAGAGAGCAAAGCCCGAGTAAAGGTGTGCAAGTGCAGGTGCAGTGCTCGGGAAGGTGCGGGTCCTGGTGAGATGTAAGCCCCAAGAGGGTGCAAACCCCAAGAGGAAGCATGCCGTAGGGGTGTGGGTCCCAGTGGGAAGCGTGTTCTGGGTTGCTGCCCCGGCGGGAAGCTGGCCCGTTGAGTGTGGACCCGGTGGGATGCATGGTCTGAGGCGGGGGGGGGTTGGGTCTGGAGGGTGCTCACAGGTCGGGCCTGCTGGCACACAGGCGCCTCTGGGAACTTGCCCTTCCCTGAAGGCCTCGTGACGCTGCAGAGATTGTGACGGCCGTCCAGCAGGCTGGGCCCCTGGTCGCCTTGGCAGCGAGCGTCAACAA
>NW_007131775.1:0-1049 GCF_000164805.1 Carlito syrichta | reverse complement strand
GGGGTTGGGTCTGGAGGGTGCTCACAGGTCGGGCCTGCTGGCACACAGGCGCCTCTGGGAGCTTGCCCTTCCCTGAAGCCCTCGCGACGCTGCAGAGATTGTGACGGCCGTCCAGCAGGCTGGGCCCCTGGTCGCCTTGGCAGCGAGCGTCAACAACTCCGGAAGGCGGCCACGGCCGTGCTGGCGGCAGGGTGACCGCAGGCCACCTCATGGGGACAAGCGGTCGCCGCGGGGCTTTGGCAGGTATCTCGGCCTCGCCCCTCTTGTTGCATAGACACTGGCGGGGTTGGCGAGGGTCCCAGCGGCGCGGGCAGAAGCCCTCGGACACCACCGCCCCTGCCCCCCACAGCAGCAGACCTCTCGGAGGCTCCGGGCGGTGCCGCGGCACGCCACTTCCGCCTTTCCGCCATAGTGCGCGCCTGCGTCCCCTTGCGGCGGAATCGTGGGCCGCGGCTGCGCAGAGACCAGGGACGTGCGGCAGCGTGGGGGGCGGGGCGCCAGAGGCGGAGGCGAGCGGAACCGGTACCCTGAGGAGCCAGGACTGGCTTCACCTGCTTTCCGCGGTTTCTCGTTCAGCCTCAGCTGCAGCTCACCGCCCGGCCCCTACCTGCCTCAGGCCGCCGCTGCGGACAGCTCCTCCTCGCTCATGAGCCCCGTGGGTGAGTCCCGCAGTCTGGAGAAAGGTGTCGCGGCTTCGGGAGGGGCCCTGTGTAACCCCCAGCCCTCATTTCCATAAAGTTCCACGCTCTGAGGTTAGGAGGGCTAGGTTTGGGCTGGGGGTGGGTGCCCCGGGGTGCTGGGCAGAGGCGTCGAGGGGCTTCAGGTTGGGCTGGGCGCGGTGTTGGAGTTCCGGGCCTGGCGGAGGCGCCTGGTGGGGTTTTCTGGACTGGGGGCCGAGAGTCTCTGTGGGGGGAGGGGTGTCTGGGCGAGGTTGTGAGGAGGCGGGCAGGGACACCATTGGATGCTGGGCGGGAGATTTGGGTGCCAACCGGGGGGGCTGGCGGTGCCCTGGGGATATGGGCAGGGTGCTGGGGGGTGAGGGGGCGTCA
>NW_007131774.1:0-639 GCF_000164805.1 Carlito syrichta | reverse complement strand
AGCCTTCTGAGTAGCCAGAATTACAGCCGTGCGCTACCACGCCCGGCTAATTTTTTGATTTTATTGTAGAGATGAGGTCTCACCTACCCAGGTGGGTCTCGAACCCATGGGCTCAGGCACTCCACTTACCTCAGCCTCCCAAAGGCGCGGGATTACAGGCTGAGCCACTGAGCCTGGCTCAGATTTTCTTATTCTGAACAAGCTATAGCTATTCCACAAGGATGCTCTAGGTCTATTTCAAATCACTTTTTATCATTCAGTGTCACCTGCATTTGACAGAAACATTTTTTAAAATTCCTCCAAAAAAATTATAAATTCTGTCTTATGGGTTAATCAGAAGCTATATTTGAAACCAAATCAGAAAAATAAAATAAATGGTTTTGCAGAGTGATGTCATCTGTGGCAAAAATGAGGTATAAGATTTGCTTACTTCTGTTTCATACTGCTTGGGAAGTTGATTTCAAAGATTTTATTCTGAGCAGTGGCAGCATCATTGGCATAAATGTTTAACCTTTCAGCATATTTAACTGTGAAGGGGAACAGCACTTATCTAATATATTTCCTGTTAAGTTTGTGATCTTTATCTCCTACATAAGGGTCTTATAATTTTGTTAAATGCCCAGATACATTTTCTAAAAA
>NW_007131773.1:0-765 GCF_000164805.1 Carlito syrichta | reverse complement strand
CTTGAAGGCAGTATATTGTTGCCTGGTGATATTTTATCCATTTTGTCATTCTATGTCTTTTCAGTGGTGCGTTTAGTCCATTCACATTCAGACTAATTATTGAAATGTGAGAGTTCGTCTCTATCATGGAGTTCTTATTGAGTTGTTATTCTTCCATTTGGTTTTTTCTTTTTTTGTCTTTCTTTTGGTTTTGGGGTTGGTTCGTGTATATTTTATTCTTTTCCCTGTACTCTTGTGAAGAATGTTGTTCTTTTTTCCTTTTCTTCTGTGTTTAGTACTTTCTTAAGTGTTTCATGTAGAGATGGTTTGATGGCAGCATAAGTTCTTAGGGATTGGATATCTGGGAAAGATTTTAATTCTCCCTCACTGATAAAGCTTAGCTTGGCTGGGTAGGTTATTCTTGGTTGAAGTTGTTTATCTTTTAGGACTTTGAAGATAGGGCTCCAAGCTCTCCTAGCCTGCAGGGTTTCTGCAGATAAATCTGCTGCTATTCTGATTGGTCTTCCATGGTAGGTGATCTGGCCTTTTTCTCTTGCTGCCTTTAGTATTTTTTCTTTTGTGCCTACTTTATTTAGGTGAATTATTATGTGTTTAAGCATTGGTCTACTCATTTGTTGTCTTGCAGGGGTTCTCTGAATCTCTTGTGTTTGAATTTTTGCATCACTGATTAGATAAGGGAAGTTTTCTTGAATGATCTCATGGAAAGTTTGTTTCAATGTGGTCTCTGTTTCTCTTTCTGCCTCAGGAGTCTGATTACTCTTAGGT
>NW_007131772.1:0-769 GCF_000164805.1 Carlito syrichta | reverse complement strand
ATCTGTGCGGGAGCCAGGCCTGGCAGCAGGCTTGACAGGCAGCTCTGCGTTGCCTGGGAGACCACGGAGAAGAAAGCTGCTCCACATGGCTACTGAGGGCCAGATGGCCAGTGGTCCCAGAGGTGCCTCCCCAGGGGCCACAGCCTCACATACAACTGCTGGGGTTCCACAGACACCACCAGGTAGATGAGGAAACCGAGGTGTAGAGTGGTGGAGAATTGACTCATTGCCACACTGAGGGTGGGTGGCCAGGAGCTGAGGACAGAGTTAAGGGCCCATTCCCTGCCCTGGATGCTGCCAGCCTCCTGAGGCTGCTGCCAGGCATGCACAGTCAGAGAGGCACATGGGTCTCTGTGGCCAGGCCTCTCAAGCTCCCACTCAGTCCTCTCTGGGAACTAACTCTCCCTCTGGAAAGACTGCAGACTCTACCAAAGGCCCCTATGAAACCTTGCCCTTGGGAGGCCTAGAGTGTCAGAAAGGCTCCCAGCTCTGGATGTCCAGGCAGTCAGTGAGCAAACACTGAGAGACAGAAACTGGGCTCAGTGGTAAGTCCCAGCTTTGAGAGCCAGGAAAGGTGTACTTTGATATGGGGGCAGGGCCCATGACAGGGGATCACGAACTGACTGGGCCCGGGAGATGGGAAGCCCGTCCCTTTCACTATACATAGGGGAAAATAAAAATGTGTGTTGGGTGAGGGGAGTGTACAAGTCCCTCCAAAAGGCTGTCCCTGGCCTAGTCTCCCCTACATGAAGCTGGGAGGGGGAAGAAG
>NW_007131771.1:0-891 GCF_000164805.1 Carlito syrichta | reverse complement strand
AAGACTTTCAGACTCCTCCAGGAAGAATCCTGTTCCTGGATAAATGGTGGGGGAGGAGAGGGAAGGGAGGGGAGATGGCCTGGGTAGGTCATCTAGATGCAGCAGAGTTACAGACTTAGATTGCCTTTGTTTGGGAAAAGAAAATCACCACTTAGTCCTTCACAGCCTTCATGATTTTCTGCCCATGGGTCGCCTCCATCTGGAATGTCCTTCAAGCTAGTGGGTGTGCCTTCATTTCTTCTATCTTAGCTTTCCTTAGGCAAAAAACAAAACAAAACAAAACGATACCCCAACCCAGACCAGCTGAAGGCCCTCCTGCCCCCAGGTGAGCCTCTGTACCTATTGTTCATGGTGTTCATTTGAGGGGCTGGCAGCCTGGAGTTACTGTGGCCGTGTCATCAGCCCAGGGACCAGACGCAGCTGAGGTCCAGGAAACATGCTAAGCAAATGAAAATGAAATCATCCTCTCGCCCAGCCTGACCTCTCTAACTGCCTCTATCTCCATTAACTGCTGGTGCTGCTGCCTCCACCTTCTCCTCAAACTCTAGGGAGGAGTCTTATCATGGTGCTTTATCCAGGCCCTCTTCCCTGTGCTCTTAGGGAGTAAAACTAGCACTCCCTGACTCTGACATGGCTCTGACAAGCCAGGTAAAGTGATAAGCATTTTACACGTGTATCTGACACTCATAGCAATGTGTTGTGTTTGCTGTAAAGTTACCCACCTTACAGATTCAAAAACTGAGGCTCAGAGAAGACACAGACCTGCCCAAGGTCCTCGGTGGCAGAGCAAGGATCTAAGTTCCATTTCTCTTGTTTCCTGGGCCAGCGCTCTCTCTTCTGCAATAAGCCACCTCATGCAACCAGAGTTCCAGTGGTCAATCCTCAGACAAG
>NW_007131770.1:0-737 GCF_000164805.1 Carlito syrichta | reverse complement strand
GGACACCACCCACACCATCATGCCACCCATGCTGATTGTTCCCGGGGAAGGATCCAACGGCCCTCGGCCACAGCTCAGTCAGCTGCCTAGATGCTCACCACGTGCACGAAAGGACAGCCGTCTCCAATCTCCTGCCTCTTTCCTATCCCTCTAGGGTGGGGCAGGCTCTATAAGCAGTGATCAGGCAGCAGAGGGGGCCCTAAACATCTGTAGAGAGAGGCACTAGGGAGGGACTGAGAGGCGATGGGAGAGGGTAGAAAGTGAGTCTTAGAGACCATGTATGAGAGACCAAAAGGCAGGGTCTAGTCCTAGCTCTCCCCTCAGCAACTTCAGCAAAGTGTTCCCCTCCCTGGACCTCAGTCTCCTTCTAAACAATAAGCAAACTAGACAGGCTTCCAGGACCTCCATTCAGGGTGTGAAATGAAGGGAGGAAGGACAGATGAGGAGGAAGGAGAAGTGGTGGGTGTGGAGGTGGGAGCAGAGGCAGGCTGAGCCCCAGTGCACAGGCCCAGCCAGCAGGGCCAGGCCAAACAGCTGCCTCTGCCTGGAGACCCGGTAGCCCCTGCGGCAATGCTGATATGGCAGAGGAAGTCGCTGTACCCTGTGGGGCTTATACCAATCCCTAAAGCCCAAGGGGACTCCAGTGGTTCAGTGACTGGTGGGGAAGGCTCACAGTAAACAATTACAGTTCCATCAGCACATGCTATGTCTCCTTAGGAAGCATCAGGAGAGGGTGA
>NW_007131769.1:0-731 GCF_000164805.1 Carlito syrichta | reverse complement strand
GTGTGCATGCATTCACGTGTGCGCACATGTGTGCCTTCATGTGTGTATACATGTGTGTGCATTCGCGCACATGCTTGTGCATGCGTGTTCGTTTGTGCATGCATGTGTGCATGCATGTGAGTGTGCTTGTGTACATTTGTGTGTGTGTGCATGCATGTGTGTGTGCATGCACATGATTGTGTATGGTTGGGGAAGGCAGAGAAGTAGGAAGGGGCCACAGCATGAAAGTCTCAGAGTCCTCAAAGCTTTGGTGTTCCTGCAATACAGGGTAGATAGGAGGTGTTGGCAGGATGTGGGGACAAAGCTTATGAGTGCCAGGCAGTTCCAAGCACATTGCAGGCAAAGCTGGGTTAATCCACACAATAATCCAATGAGCTGGTATCATTTTCATACACATTTTATACATGAAAAAACTGATGCATGTAGTGGTGTCAGGACTCTGGTTTCCACACTCAGGCAGCTGCCCCCAAAGCCTCTGCCCTTGACCATCCTGTGCTCCTGCCTCCTGCCCACCCAGGACAGGCAATGTGCCAGGTGTTAGGAACACATGAAACTTGGTCCCGACAAGACACCAAGGCAGATGTGCTGAAGCCTAGCTTATGTTAGCAAGGTTGGGGGAGAGAGTAAGAAAGGGGATAGACTGGGGAAATGTGGGGAGGTACTGTTTAATAAAGAGACTGGGGAAGCGATAGCAGCGTGATGGTGGAGAAAGGCCTGGGAACTGGCAGGAA
>NW_007131768.1:0-862 GCF_000164805.1 Carlito syrichta | reverse complement strand
GGAGCAGGGAGAAAAGATTAGGCATGACTCAGGTCTCGAGGGGAGCAGGACTGAAACACACTGTCTGGAGTATAAGCCCTCAGGGTAAGAGCAAGGATGTGCTGGAAGGGCCTGGGGGCGAGTCTCCTAGACCAGGGGCAGTGAGAAACAGCCAGGAGGCTTTGTGTGTGTTGGGGTGAGCAGCATGGTGAGACTGAGAGCAATCTCCCAGAGCCAGACTCAGGAAAACAGCGTCACGTAGGAGTAGCTGCAGTCCAGGACCAGACTGGTCATGGTGGCCATGGGAGGAGTGACTGGAGTCTCGAGAAAGTGGGATTCACAGTGCATAGTGGCTGCCTATCATGGTGGGGTATGCAAGGTAAATGGCCACGTATCCACTACTGCAGGACACAGGAGAAAGGGCAGCTTTGGAGGGAGCCGTGGTGAGATCAGCTTGGGGAGAGGTTGAATTCAGGGGCTTGTGGTCTTTCTACATGAGGAAGTATGTCCAGGGCACAGCCAAACGCATGTGGAGCCTGGGAGAGCCCTGGTAGAGAGTGGTGTCAGGTGCCGCTGACATGGAAAGAAGCACCAGGAGGCCCATGCAGCTCGTCAAGATGGCCTTCAGAAAACGGGATCAACCACACTCATTTATATTTTCTTCCCCCAGCTCTGCAAGGCCCCCACTAAAATGACAGGAAAAGACAGCCATAGAAGAAATAATGGAAAACAGTGACATTCTAGAAAAGGAAAGTGAGTGGAAGGACAGTAACTGCCTTGGCAGAGTTGAGATGGTAGAAAGCTGAGTGCTTGATAGGTGCAGGGAGGCATCAAGAAGCAAGCTGGATTCTACCTCGATACCATGAAAGGCTCAGGACACAGA
>NW_007131767.1:0-770 GCF_000164805.1 Carlito syrichta | reverse complement strand
AGGGCCTGGGGGCGAGTCTCCTAGACCAGGGGCAGTGAGAAACAGCCAGGAGGCTTTGTGTGTGTTGGGGTGAGCAGCATGGTGAGACTGAGAGCAATCTCCCAGAGCCAGACTCAGGAAAACAGCGTCACGTAGGAGTAGCTGCAGTTCAGGACCAGACTGGTCATGGTGGCCATGGGAGGAGTGACTGGAGTCTCGAGAAAGTGGGATTCACAGTGCATAGTGGCTGCCTATCATGGTGGGGTATGCAAGGTAAATGGCCACGTATCCACTACTGCAGGACACGGGAGAAAGGGCAGCTTTGGAGGGAGCCGTGGTGAGATCAGCTTGGGGAGAGGTTGAATTCAGGGGCTTGTGGTCTTTCTACCCAAGGAAGTATGTCCAGGGCACAGCCAAACGCATGTGGAGCCTGGGAGAGCCCTGGTAGAGAGTGGTGTCAGGTGCCGCTGACATGGAAAGAAGCACCAGGAGGCCCATGCAGCTCGTCAAGATGGCCTTCAGAAAACGGGATCAACCACACTCATTTATATTTTCTTCCCCCAGCTCTGCAAGGCCCCCACTAAAATGACAGGAAAAGACAGCCATAGAAGAAATAATGGAAAACAGTGACATTCTAGAAAAGGAAAGTGAGTGGAAGGACAGTAACTGCCTTGGCAGAGTTGAGATGGTAGAAAGCTGAGTGCTTGATAGGTGCAGGGAGGCATCAAGAAGCAAGCTGGATTCTACCTCGATACCATGAAAGGCTCAGGACACAGAGCTGCCCCATCTCT
>NW_007131766.1:0-744 GCF_000164805.1 Carlito syrichta | reverse complement strand
TCCCAGAGCCAGACTCAGGAAAACAGCATCACGTAGGAGTAGCTGCAGTCCAGGACCAGACTGGTCATGGTGGCCATGGGAGGAGTGACTGGAGTCTCGAGAAAGTGGGATTCACAGTGCATAGTGGCTGCCTATCATGGTGGGGTATGCAAGGTAAATGGCCACGTATCCACTACTGCAGGACACGGGAGAAAGGGCAGCTTTGGAGGGAGCCATGGTGAGATCAGCTTGGGGAGAGGTTGAATTCAGGGGCTTGTGGTCTATCTACACAAGGAAGTATGTCCAGGGCACAGCCAAACGCATGTGGAGCCTGGGAGAGCCCTGGTAGAGAGTGGTGTCAGGTGCCGCTGACATGGAAAGAAGCACCAGGAGGCCCATGCAGCTCGTCAAGATGGCCTTCAGAAAACAGGATCAACCACACTCATTTATATTTTCTTCCCCCAGCTCTGCAAGGCCCCCACTAAAATGACAGGAAAAGACAGCCATAGAAGAAATAATGGAAAACAGTGACATTCTAGAAATGGAAAGTGAGTGGAAGGACAGTAACTGCCTTGGCAGAGTTGAGATGGTAGAAAGCTGAGTGCTTGATAGGTGCAGGGAGGCATCAAGAAGCAAGCTGGATTCTACCTCGATACCATGAAAGGCTCAGGACACAGATCTGTCCCATCTCTCAATGCAGGAGTGAAGCCAAACACAGAAGCAGTGGCAGACATCTCTTTAAGAAAGGAGTTGGATACCCCCACC
>NW_007131765.1:0-3627 GCF_000164805.1 Carlito syrichta | reverse complement strand
CCAGGGCACAGCCAAATGCATGTGGAGCCTGGGAGAGCCCTGGTAGAGAGTGGTGTCAGGTGCAGCTGACATGGAGGGAAGCACCAGGAGGCCCATGCAGCTCGTCAAGATGGCCTTCAGAAAACGGGATCAACCACACTCATTTATATTTTCTTCCCCCAGCTCTGCAAGGCCCCCACTAAAATGACAGGAAAAGACAGCCATAGAAGAAATAATGGAAAATAGTGACATTCTAGAAAAGGAAAGTGAGTGGAAGGACAGTAACTGCCTTGGCAAAGTTGAGATGGTAGAAAGCTGAGTGCTTGATAGGTGCAGGGAGGCATCAAGAAGCAAACTGGATTCTACCTCGATACCATGAAAGGCTCAGGACACAGAGCTGCCCCATCTCTCAATGCAGGAGTGAAGCCAAACACAGAAGCGGTGGCAGACATCTCTTTAAGAAAGGAGTTGGACACCCCCACCCCACCCCCAACAGCCTTCTCACCTAGCTGAGGTTGGAAATTTTGCTTTCAGGAGAAATGCACCCAGAGATCTCAGGTCTTGGTGACTCTGGACTGTGCAGTGGGTTGAGGCATGAGGCACCATATTGATTCTGGGGCTTTACATGCAGAGTGTTAGGACTCTAGCCCCCATTCACCCTCCACTTGCAGAAGACTAAACACCCCCAGAAGGCAATTTGACAACTCCTTTCTGGAAAATCTAACCAGACCAAGGGGAAAGACCTAGAGATAGTGGCATTTGGGCTTGCCACCTGATCACCTCCAGGAAAGCTCATCCCAGGACAAGCCCTGTCTATGCACACAGACTCTACTGTTACAGTATCAGTGCCTCTGACTTAAATATGGACAAGGGTCCCCAGACATTTTAGAAATGCCTCCCGCATAGAAGACAAAGAAGAGGAAGCAAGGGAAGGATTAGAAAGACAGGGACCAAGAGGAAACAGAGATAAGTAAGGAAAGAAAACTAAAAATATAGCTAATATCCTCAGAAAATTAATAAAATATAATATAAATTATAAAATATATTATCACAGCTTAAAATAAAAAGTCAGTTGAAAGGCTGAACAGTTAAGTTACAAACATCTTATGGAAAGTAAAGCAAATGATAAGTTAAAAAATAAGAGAGAAAAGATAGTAAATGGGAGGTTCAAATCATGAGTCCTTACCTCTGACTAACAGGAATTCCAGAAAGTGAGAGCAGGGGAGGGAGAGAGGAGACTTTTCAAAGACATGATACAAGATATTCTAGAACTCAAGGACATGAGTCTTGGGCTCTGAAATCACCCATGAATCATAGAACATATTGGAGAAGATCCCTACCAAAGCATATTACCATGAAATTTCACATATCAGGGACAGAAAAAAAAAGAAAAACTAGTAACAAGGGGAGAGTGGGTCACATACAAAGGACAAAGGACAAGGACTGAAAATGGCATTAGACTTTTCAACAGCAACACTGAAAACTCAAAGACACCCAAGCAATGCCTTCAAATTTTTTTAAAAAGAAATTTACTTGTAACCTAAAATCCCATACCTAACCAAACTATCCAACAAGTATCTAACAAAAGAAAGAGGCAACAAAAATAAATACTTTTTTAAACACACAAGGGTACACAACATTTACCTATGTACATTTCTTAGGAAGTTACTAGAGAATGTGCACCAGTAACTTCCTCCAAACAAGGAATTTAGACAAGAAATAAGAAGACATGGACCCAGGACATCAACTAATAAGCAGAGAAGGCAATCCTCAGAAAAATGGAAAAAGACAGTTCTAGAATGACATCTGGGGAGACCTGAAGAGCAGCCCTTCCAGGTAGGATCAGAAAGCTCTAAGGGGCATGTCTCCAAAAGAAAAGAGGAAATGCGTAAAACTGATAAATTATCTGAAGAAGTTGGCAGAATGGAGAGCTGTCTTAGGTTTTGTTGAACAGTTTGGCAGGATCCATAATGGGCATATAGAAAGCTGAGTAAGCAACAAACAATGTACTAGCTTCAGGATAAAACAAGTCCTGTGGATTTTGCCTCTGAAACATCTCCCAAGTGTTTCTCTTCTACTCCCCCTGCATTCTAAAAGGCCACCATCTCCCATGCACGTAAGATGTTAGATTATTTTCAGGAGACCTGAACAAGCCCATAAAGAAAGATAAACAAAATCTGACATCTGACCAAAAGGCATGTTTGCCATCTGAGGCCTGTCATAGCCCTGCCCTGCCCAGGCACATAGAGCTTTCAATCAGGTCTGGGAAACTCTTTTAAACTGTAACAGGCTATCAAGCATCACCAGATGTTTGAGAAAATCATCCAACATTCAAAAGTAACACCCAAACAAATAAACTGAAAAAAAAAATAGAGAAAATAGAGACAATGCAGGGAACAACAACAACAAAAAAGCTTCAACAACAACAGAAACCAAGATAAGCATTCTTTTTTAAAAACAAAAATTTTATTTTAAAAATGTGGGGTACAATTCAGGGTTAGGTATACAAATGTTCATTATGCAGGTACCCTTGTTGATGATGTGTCCCCTTCCCTCTCCCGGCAGTTTCCCTCAACTACCAATCCCACCCCACCCCCCACCCTGGCAATTTCCCACTACTGACAATCCTGCCCCACCTCACCTAGTGGTTTCTATTACTGCAAATCCCTTGCTTATAGTATTATGATAATTGTTCAAGGTTCACTTATGTGTGAGAACATGTGATACTCAGTTCTTTGTTTCTGTGATAGATCACTCAGTATTATGGACTCTAGGTCCATTCAAGTTGCTGTGAAGTTCATAATTTTATCCTTCTTTCTGGTTGCGTAATATTCCATCGTGAGTATGTATCACATTTTTTTATCCAGTCCTGTTTCGAGGGGCAGCACAATTGGTTCCATGTTTTCGCTACTACGAATAATGCTGCAGTAAATATGCATGCACAGGTATCTCTTTTTATAGAGTTATTTTAGTTCCTCTGGGTATATTCCCAGTAGGGGGATTGCGGGGTTGTATGGGAGGTCAATTTTTAGATCTTTTAGGAATCGCCATGCTATTTTCCACAGAGGTTGTACGAGTTTACACTCCCACCAACAGTGTAAAAGTGCTCCCTTTTCCCCACATCCTCTCCAGCATCAGTTGTTTTTTGAGTTATTGGTGATGGCCATCCTGACTGGAGTTAAGTGGTATCTCAGTGTGGTTTTAATTTTCATTTGTTTAATGACTCATGAGGCTGAGCATCTTTTCATGTATCTGTTGGCTGCTCGTATGTCTTCTTTTTCTTTCTTTCTTTTCTTTCTTTTTTTTTTTTTTTTGAGTTGGAGTCTCACTCTGTCACCCGGGCTGGAGTGCAGTAGCTCACTCCTAGCCACCACAGCCTCGGCCTGCTGGGCTCAGGTGATCCATTCACCTGAGACTTCCAAGTGGCTGGAACTGCAGGAGCGCTACCACGCCCAGCTAATTTTTTGATTTATAGTAGAGACGAGGTCTCACTATGTTGCACAGGCTGTCCTTGAACCTGAAGGCTCAGGCAATTCTCCCACCTCAGCCTCCCAAAGTGCTGGGATGATAGGCCTGAGCCACCATGCCCAGCCTTCTATGTCTTCTTTTGAAAAGTGTCTATCCACATATTTTCCCACTTTGTAATGG
>NW_007131764.1:0-829 GCF_000164805.1 Carlito syrichta | reverse complement strand
CAGACATTTTAGAAATGCCTCCCGCATAGAAGACAAAGAAGAGGAAGCAAGGGAAGGATTAGAAAGAGAGGGACTTAGAGGAAACAGAGATAAGTAAGGAAAGAAAACTAAAAATATAGCTAATATCCTCAGAAAATTAATAAAATATAATATAAATTATAAAATATATTATCACAGCTTAAAATAAAAAGTCAGTTGAAAGGCTGAACAATTAAGTTTAAAACATCTTATGGAAAGTAAAGCAAATGATAAGTTAAAAAATAAGAGAGAAAAGATAGTAAATGGGAGGTTCAAATCATGAGTCCTTACCTCTGACTAACAGGAATTCCAGAAAGTGAGATCTGGGGAGGGAGAGAGGAGATTTTTCAAAGACATGATACAAGATATTCTAGAACCCAAGGACATGAGTCTTGGGCTCTGAAATCACCCATGAATCATAGAACATATTGGAGAAGATCCCTACCAAAGCATGTTATCATGAAATTTCACATATCAGGGACAGAAAAAAAAAAGAAAAACTAGTAACAAAGGGAGAGTGGGTCACATACAAAGGACAAAGGACAAGGACTGAAAATGGCATTAGACTTTTCAACAGCAACACTGAAAACTCAAAGACACCCAAGCAATGCCTTCAAACTTTTTTAAAAAGAAATTTACTTGTAACCTAAAATCCCATACCTAACCAAACTATCCAACAAGTATCTAACAAAAGAAAGAGGCAACAAAAATAAATACTTTTTTAAACACACGAGGGTACACAACATTTACCTATGTACATTTCTTAGGAAGTTACTAGAGAATGTGCACCAGTAACTTCCTCCAAACAAGG
>NW_007131763.1:0-736 GCF_000164805.1 Carlito syrichta | reverse complement strand
CCATTTACTCTATAGGTTCTCCTCTCCCCCAGTGGTTGGTGGTGGAGGTTTGTCGAAGATGAGTTGGTTGAGAAATTGAGGTTTTGCTTCCGGAATCTCTATCCTGTTTCTATATGCCTGTTCTTGTACCAAAACCAGGCTATTTTAATTATTGTAGCTTTATAATAAAGTTTAAAGTCTGGAAGTGTGATAGCTCCCACTTTTTTTTTTTTTTTGGCTGAGGATTGTTTTGGCTATTTGTGGTCATTTATGTTTCCATATGAATTCCTGTATTGTAATTTCCAGGTCTGAGAAGAATGCTGCTGGTAATTTAATGGTTATTGCATTAAATCTGTAGATTGCCTTGGGTAGGATGTATATCTTAACAATGTTGATTCTCACAGTCAATGAGCATGGAATATTTTTCCATTTTTTGTATTATCTTTGATTTCTTTGAGCAGTGTTTTGTAGTTTTTGTTGTAAAGTTCTTTCACTTCTCTGGTTAGGAAGATGCTAAGGTATTTCTGTGGTTATTGTGAATGGGCTTGTGCTTTTTATTTGGGTTTCTGCCTGTTTGTTGTTGGTGTATAGGAATGTGACTGTCTTTTGCACATTTATCGTATGCCCTGAGACTTTGTCAAAGTCCTTTATTGGTGCAAGGAGGTTTGTGACAGATTCTCTTGGATTTTCGAGGTATAGTATCATGTAGTCTGCAAAGAAAGATAACTTGACTTCCTCTTTTTCTATTTGGATACCG